>NC_087209.1:62282844-62310344 GCF_015104395.2 Macrobrachium nipponense
TCTTTATTTTATGTGAATAGGAAAACTCACAGGTCTTTTAATTTTTTGGTTTGATTACTACTTTGTCTTAAATATCATTAAAAATTATAAATAAAACCTTCAATTTATGTGAGGACGAATCTTGACAATCTTTTGTTGTTTTTTATACTACTTATATCATGAAAGAAGCCTTCACTTAAGTTGAATAGAAAGTTCACAGTCGAATGTTGCTTATCTATTTATCTACTTTCTGCTTTATAATGATTAACATTATTATTTCACACGAGTGAACATTCACATCGAGTTAAAAAATCATTGATCTGTTAAGCTTCCACGGAGTAAACTGCCCTCATATGGAAAGGAAATCAAATAAATAAATAAATTAATAAATAAATAATTCTTATGATTTCAAAATCAACAAGCTTCAAGAAGGCCAATTAAAACCAAATCAAGGAAAGTCTTCAGGCTGATATAATCCCATAATAGATTCTCAAAAGCTAAATCAAATAAATATCAATTATTGTATGAAACATAAACCAATATTTTGCCTGGCTTACCACAGCACTTTATTTCCAAGATAAATATCATGTTTAAACCAACTAGCCACTTGGCCAACCGAATCGAGTTCTTCAAAGTCCACTGCAGCAGGCATTATTTTCGGAAATATTAATCCATGAAATTACAAAAGATATCCGAGACCATAAACAAACACATTTTGGAGAAAATGACAAATATGAAAATGTGAGAATTTAGTAAGAAAGAAAAGTTACGCAAATAGTCCATAATATCACAAACTCGGGTTACATCAGCTACGGTTTAAGAAACAAATGGTTTAAGACGTCGCAAAGTTGTATTGACGTATTAATAATGATCTTGCACAACCTCTTCAATAATACAACGACATACAGCGAATTAAACGCTTAAAGGAACGTTCAACAAGAAACAAATAATAGGGTATATATTATATTATAGCATAAAGCGCCATAATGCAAAAAGCATATTCTTATTCCTCCGAGAACAAGAAAAGCCTCTCTCTTTCTCACGCCCAACCCTTCCTCACCCTCTGCACGCCCCGCTAAGAGGTGGTAGGGAGGAGGTAGTAGGGGGATGGTGGGCGGGCGGATGGAGTGGTATGGATGGTGGGGGTGGGGGGGAAGATAGGTGGTGGGGTTTGAAGAAAGAGAAGCCAAGAAATTAAGGAGGCAGTAAAGCGAGGTTTGCTGTGATGGAGTAATGGCTCCATCACACAGTTTGAAGTGTCATTCTTTCGTTATCAGATCGACATCGGTATTAAAGTCCGCGGTGGGAGGAGAAATGGCCGCACCAAGAGGGGGCGGGGGCAGGGGGGGGCCTGGAGCTGACGACGGACGGCGAAGCTCCATTTCTTTTATTTCCACCCGTAAAACTAGGGAGAAAATTTTGCTAAATCCCGATTTAATTGGGTGGACGAGGATCGCCGGCGATAGAGCTCTTTCAAAGAAGGGGCGGGAGGGGGGTGGGGGAGAGAATGTGAGGGGGGAATGGGTAGGGTATGGGAGTGCTCATCTGGTCGTCAATTAGTGGTGTCGGTTGCTACAGAAGCTGAATGGTGCTAAGTCTCGGCGTAAAAAAAAAAAAAAAAAAAAAAAAAAAAAAAAAAATATATATATATATATATATATATATATTATATATATGTGTGTGTGTGTGTGTGTGTGTGTGTGTATATATATATATATATATATATATATATATATATATATATATATATATATATATATATATATATATATAAAGGTCAGATAAGCCAGAAAATAAGAAAAAGTTGCCATGCAGAATCAAATGGCATCTCTCGTCTTTGAAAATTGAATAATAAAAAAAAAATCAAAAATATATCCAAGTAAGAATGCCATGTAAAATAAAGTGACATCATCATCATCATTAGCAACACATCTGAACCATGAGAACCCAATAAATATACACTTCTATATACCGAGCCACGAGTATCGACGAATACATTTATAGAGAGTTTTATAGAGAGAGAAAGAGAGAGAATCTCCCGCCCACTTGAAATTTCTCACGAAGCCGAAACACAAACCGAGATTGCAATCAGGCACCAAGATTGAAACTCTCAGCCTCCGCTTTCCACAATTCAACAGCATGCGACGCGCTGACACTCCTTCATAGCCTAAAGGAAAGAGAAGATAAAACCATCAATTGAATCACCGAAGCAGCAGCAGCACCAGAGGAGGAGGAGGAGGAGGAGCAGGATGAGGAGCAGGAGGAGGAGGAGGAGGAGGCACAGGGAACGATCTCCTAATCTTAGGTGTCAAACACCCCCATCACGTCCCGCAGAAGGAGTTTCATTTCCAGGCCCCTTCTAAGAAACTCGAAGATTGTGGCGTACAAGTCTCCCTCTGCGAAACAAACCCCGGGTCTTCCAGGTCTGAAGACCCGTCCTGGAACTCAATTTCCAGACCAGGGAGGATTTCCAGGTCACGCATTCGCTGGACCCCAGAGAACCTCACTGGATGCGTCTTCAATGAACCGTTGTTTTCTCGAAGAGCGGCGAAGCAGTGGCAAGTCTCTCGGGGGGATTCTCTCTCTCTCTCTCTCTCTCTCTCTCTCTCTCTCTCTCTCTCTCTCTCTGTGGAGGCCAGTGGACCAGGAATATGACGTTAGAAGAAGAAGCTAATTTCCTGCTGAGATCTCCATTAAGAAACGAGGAATCTATCGTCTGATATGACTGTGCGGAAGACAGCCTTTTCCCTTTCTGTCTCCGACTTTGAGTCGAAAGCGACCCAGATCGGACATAATGCCATCTTCATGCAGATCATTATTACTGGGTTTTCTTATTTTTGCTTGTTCTATTTTGCATATGAAAAAAGCATTGTATAGAAATATAATTGCCTAAAACAATGAAAACTAACCCAAATCGTGAGTAATGACACAAGTTCTGTCTAGTCAAGTTTGTTTTCAGAAACATGGAAAAAAAAGTTATCATACACATTCATTTTCTTATCCAAATTATGCTTTGAAATGTAATTGTGTCCAAAATTATTCCCCCTAAACATGACTGGGGGAGTGGAGAGAGTGGGGGTGGGGGTGGGGGTGGGGGGGAAGACTGAGGGAGTGAATATTAAAAAAGAAATTGCAAAGGAAAAAAAATAGAATAAAAAATCACTCATTAGGAAAAAACATCATCGCCTTGTATAAAATGCAGTGGCAATTATGTTATGGATTCTTCTGAATGCATTTACACCAAAAACAAAATATCCTTACATACTATTTTCAACGTATCTTTGTCATACTGGTTTCCTTAGTTTCTCATACTTGCTATTTTACATATTTATCTGGCATTTTTTTTCACACCCGCGGCTATCTTCCGTGGCTGCAGAAACCTTTCCTATACTACCTCTGTTTCATACCGACTACCTAGTGTGGCTATTTAGCATCTTTGCTAATTTTCAGGAGAGGATAACCGTGAGGAAAACGTACGAATTTTTCATGTTGAATATCTTATCTCTTTTAAAATGACTACGTAGCTAAGCCTCTTATTATTATTGACTGCCTTTGGCGTCTTTTCTGTGCTAGCTACCTTGAGTTTTGTCCATAATAGCTAACCTTGCGTCTTTTTATCTACGTTGCTTCTTTTACAAAACTTTTTTTTTTTTGTGGGGGGGGGGGGCCAATACCGGATACCATGCGTCTTTCTTTATTGCCGTACTATGGGGACGCAGCAAAATTTCTAGTAGTCATTATAAATTAGATTTATTTTCCTTTTTTATGGAAGAGGACCCCGAGAAAGAGAGAAAGAGAGAGAGAGAGAGAGGAAATGCTGACCTACGAACACAAACCATCGAATTTGTGAGTGCCATAAGAGAGAGAGAAGAGAGAGAGAGAGAGAGAGAGAGAGAGAGAGTTAAAAATAAACGCTGGCCTTAAAGCACAAACCCTCGAATTCGTGCGTGTTAAAGAGAGAGAGAGAGAGAGAGAGAGAGAGAGAGAGAGAGAGAGAGAGAGCGTGTGTGTGCTCCAAAAGGAAATGCTGTGGCGGACATTGAAAAATACGAAGGGTCGAGCCTCGGAAATATGTGGCGGTATACAATCCCCAGGAACATTTAGATAAAGGTAATGGTTATGGCCGACGACATTCTGGGGGGCTGTTCACCTTCGGATAATCTAATCGCAGGAGCATTCCGAGATCAATTTCTG
Organism: Macrobrachium nipponense; assembly: GCF_015104395.2. Classification (NCBI taxonomy): domain Eukaryota; kingdom Metazoa; phylum Arthropoda; class Malacostraca; order Decapoda; family Palaemonidae; genus Macrobrachium; species Macrobrachium nipponense. The sequence goes on from NC_087209.1 coordinate 62,287,018, forward strand.
CCGTTTGAGGCTGCGGGATAATTGAATAAAGTGGTTTTTGTTTCGGTCACTAACCTCCCTTCTTTTTTTTTCATTTTATTTAATTTTATTTTTATTTTTATATTCGTTTTTTTTTTATCTTTTTCTTTGTCGGCATTCCTCTGGGGGTGTTACGCTTTCCCCGTTTCTCTTGTCTGTTCCTGTGGATGAAGTGTTCTAACCGGTCTTGCATAGTGTTATTTCAGTTCTGAATAAAGTGTTTTTTGACATATATTTCCGTTGGTATTTCCTTCCTGTCTCCTTCGCAATATTGACTTTTGTCTAGTGTTTCAATTTCTGTATCACTTCTTTTTCGTTTCTTCCGTGTGTTCCTAGGCTTATTATTATTATTATTATTATTTCTAAAAATTTTATTCGTCATGTAGACTCATTTTTTTCCGTTACGTACATTTCCTAACATTTCTCTATTTCCGTGAATTCCTTTACGAGATGAAACTTGACGGTTTCGTCAAAAAACTAGTCAAATCTTAACAAAAACATTTAACGAACTATATACAGGTTAAACGCCGCCCACCAACAAAAAGAAAAACACGCGCAATGTATGGTTTGGATTTATATTTATTATTAAATCTTAATTTTATACTTACTGATCTAGTTTCTTGTCTTATTTTGTAATAAACTAACTCGTCAATTTGTTTCTTAGTGGAAATAGTGAATGTAAAAAAAAATATCTGTAATTTAATATTATTTTGTTTTCTACATCATGCCATATTATTGTGAATGTTTTGCATGTTTTATGTTTTTATATCGGTCTATCTTTTCCTGAATTATTAATTTTTTTATCTTTGCTACATATTTCCTTTTTATGGGCGTTTGCCTTAATTCTTTACTTTCTCGAACGAAATAAGAATAGAGAAAATGGGAGAATGGTCATCCGAATATCTAATTTTGAAGAACCCCCAACCCCAATTTGTTTGTTTGTTTGTATGGTATTTTTACGTCGCATGGAACTAGTGGCTATTCAGCAACGGGACCAACGGCTTTACGTGACTTCCGAACCACGACGAGAGTGAACTTCTATCACCAGAAATACACATCTCTCACCCCTCAATGGAATGCCCGAGAATTGAACTCGCGGCCACCGAGGTGACAGGCCAAGATCAAACCGACCACGCCACTGAGACGCTCCCCAACTCCTGTTCCATAATATTTTTTAGGCTTTGTACCATTTTCTGTTTTTAGTAACACTTACAATATATTTTTCCCTCTCTCTAAGTTCCATAATATTATTTCCTTTTTGTGCCATCTTTTTTCTAATCCTTACGTTATATTCCACAATAGCTTCATCACACACTCAATTTTTACAACCGTATTTTCCCTATCCTTGATTGTTATATTTTTGTCTCGCTCCTTCGTTCCTTAGAGGAATAACCTCCGTTTTCTCCGCCTTCGGTCTGTCCGTCCTGTGGAAATGGACTTTAAGAGATCTGTCAGAACACCTTCCGGTTCTTGTGTTTTTGTCTGATGTGCCACATACGCATGCACAGTCATTACAAGGAGAGAGAGAGAGAGAGAGAGAGAGAGAGAGAGAGAGTTTATTACTTGAAGTTCTGTTATACGCAAACAAAAAGGTTATTGACAACATATGCTGAGAGAGAGAGAGAGAGAGAGAGAGAGAGAGAGAGAGAGTTTAATACTTTTGCCTGTGTTATCCACACGCACTTAATTACTTGTAACACGCAGGAGGCTGAGAGAGAGAGAGAGAGAGAGAGAGAGAGAGAGAGAGAGAGAGAGAGAGAGAGAGAGTTGAATACCTTTATCTATATTATCCAAAAGCACTTAATTACTATAACACACAGGAGGCTGAGAGAGAGAGAGAGAGAGAGAGAGAGAGAGAGAGAGAGAGCGTACCCCACGAATGACATGCATTGAGCCATTGATAAAACTATAACGGACTTTCATAACATCCAAACGCCGGCAATTAAGAGAATCACTCCCGCCCCTCCCCCTTTCCATGTACCCACCCCTACCTACCTATCCCTAGACCCCCCCTCCTCCTCCAACACCCCTGATCATCCCAACTCTCATCTCGCTCCCCTCCCCTGCATGATTCGGTGTCATTCGTCAAAGTAATGGTGAAATGCATCAGAAGCACGCCAAGTTTTCAGCTGGTAATGATGGCATATATTTGGCCCCCACCGTGTTTTATTTGTTCTTGTCGGGGTCTTTTGGGAGATCCCTAAATTAGCAATGTCCTAAGACGTCAGGCAATTCTTCCTCCCTTCCCCCTCCCCCCCCCCCCCCTTCTCTAACCCCTTTCATTCTCCCACCCCCTCAACTCCTTCCTTGCTTTACGTACAAACGCCCATTATTCACCTTTTGGATCTGATGGGTCGTTGGCTTTAATGGCCCGGGACATTACTTATCATGTGGATCATAACAACTTGTGATTTTGATGCCTCTCCCCCTCTCATTCCAACCCCCTTCCCCACCCCACCCCCCGGGCGGCTCCCCCCCTCTCTAAAAAAATCAGCCATCTCAGCTTTGGGTACAAAGACGTTTACCGCAATGGAAGCTCCTGTCACACGCGAAGTAAAAAAAAAAATAAAGAAAAAATAAAGAGGAGAAAAATTAAGAATAACCGTAAGCTGATAAATATGAAAGGAGAGCTATAACGCGAATTACAGGGCTGAACTGAAATCGTTATCGACCGCTACTTGTTATGATGGGTCGTTACACATTGTTTTTTTTTTTCTTTTTTATCTTTGATGAATCTTAAGTCAACACTTCCAAAACAGCTCGTTATAAACCGCACAGGGGCCGAAAATGACCGAAATCCAAGCGTTATTAAGGCATGAATTATTTTGCAGCATTTTATTTCTGTTTTGAGAAATTATTAAAAAAAAAATTTCTTGAATGGTGTAACAACATCAATGGATAAATTTTGATAAACCTTCATATTATGTCAAAATTGCTAATATCCTCTCTTTCATAAACCGCGAATGTTACTAAGAAATATAAAAAAAAGGTGTTTTATTAGAAAAAATAATCCTTCATTACATGAATTTTTCATTATATTAATTTCTCAACTGATAATTGTTAACGCATACATAGATATATTTTTGCATTTGTATTCTCAATACTTCTACAAATTATAATAAAATTATTAGTAACTACTAATGATAAATAGGATTTATTTCGAAGTTATTTAAATATCATGAAGAATAAACACGTTTAAAAATTTTTACTGTATAACTAAATAATACCACAATTAATGATCATTGATGTACGGATGTCCGATTTTTATCTTAAATCAATCAATCAATGCTAAAGAAACAAAACAAAAAAAGAAAAAAAGACCACCTGAAAAACAGTCAGGTAATTGGTGTGTGTGTGTGTGTGTGTGTGCGTGTATGTGATATTTTTCAATTTTATTTCTCCTGGAGTTTATTAGTACAAACAAATGACCTAGATGTAAAAGACGCATCGTCTGAAATATTTTACCTACAGGCACTTGGCACAAAAAACCTATTAGTTCAAACAAAATAGTAAATACTATTTTAAATGGAAAAACAGACTCAGATAATTGGTGTGAATATGATGTTTTCCAACTTTATTCTTTCTTGAGTTTATCAGTAAATATAGAGATACAGTTTTTTTTAACATGGCACAAAAACGTATTCATTTTTCCAATTTCGTTTTTCTTCTGGAGTTTGTCGATAAAAATACATTAATGTATTAATTAAAAGTATTGCCTGAATAATAGTTTTCCTACAGCGATAACAAAAAAAAAACTTATTAAATGAAATAAAATAGAATAACTATTGTAAATAAATTTACATTGTTTTGGCTGCTGGACTTTTGGTTTTCCTCAGCTTTTAAAGGCTTACCTCCAGAACCAGACCGAAAGGTCCCTATTCAGTCCATACAAGCGTTTATGGGCAAAAGCCAAAAGATTATTCTATAAGCCCGCTCCAAAGCAAAGCTTTCATTAAAAAAAAAGGAATGCTACAAACATCCTTCCTTTATTTCAGTTTCTGTTTTTCCGCTGGTTTTCGTCCTGCGTTTGGCTTGTGTCGGTCACCCATTCGACGACTGGCCTAATGACTGATATACTGTCACGTGCAAGTGATGTAACGGTTAATAAAAATATCAAGAATAAGCCAAACGAGAGAAAAAAAGTCTTTATCCGTTTTCTTTTTACAATATAAAAGGTCACTGAATTAATGAGGGAACAACTGATTAATTACGGATGACGTGACGTCACACAAACACACAGGGAATCCCTGATGACGTAATTGACTTGGGAATCATTCCCCCGAAAGAAAACACAATTGCTGAAACCACCTGCACTCACCAGCATGACCAGAGAGAGAGAGAGAGAGAGAGAGAGGAGAGAGAGAGAGAGAGAGAGAGCAAATTCTATAAAACTGGACACCTGCTACACCACCTGGGTACAAAGGAACAGCGCCAGTATACCTGAAGCCTCTCCTGTGCCCTAGTGTCCGATTCGTCGGCTGTGGCTTAAATATTCAATACTTCATGTATGCTAGCAATAAAGCCAGGTTTTAAACGAAAATTACTTGATACATGACACCTATATATATTAACATTTCGAAGGAAAACCACTTCACCTACGGAATCTTTATAATAAAGTTTTAAATGAAACACGCATCTTAAGAGAAACGTATATATACAGTGTTTAAAACAAAAGTACTACACTTATGAATATATTATAATCAAATGTTACATATGAATGAAAACTACGACACATATGGAATCTTTATAACAGAATCTTTATAACAAAGTTTTAAACGAAAGATGCCTCTCAAATGAAACCTATACAAAAGGGGTTTAAAACAAGTTTCACTGCGCTTCTGAAAACATTATAATCGAATGCCACATATGAATAACTACTTCACTTAGGAGATCTTCCAAATATAATAAGACAATTCCTGAGTTATGAGAAAACACTTCTCTTTGCAAACCATCAAAATCTAAGAGGAAACGCGTTGATTTTACATTGTCCCAAAGAAACATATGGCCTCGTTAAACTTTGGAAAGCTTTAGTTTACAAACTTCAAACTCATGGAAGCAGATGTGAAAAATTCCTTGGTATATCGAAACACACACACACACAAATGCACACTACATACATACATACATGCACAAACACATACCCACTCACACACATACCTAAATGTATATGTATTTATATAAATATAGATTATGTACATATATATATATATATATATATATATATATATATATACATATACACACACATACATACATATATACATATACATACATACATATATATATATATATATATATATATATATATATATATATATAAATATATATATGCACAAAGAATTTGTAAAGCCATTGAAAAGAACTATTCTATGGCCAGCCTGTTCATATTGTCCAGATTAACCTATTTCTTCAATTACATATAGTATTCCTTTACAGCTAACCTACATAGTAGCATTAAACTAACCTTTCCATCGCCTACAATAATAAAAAAAGAAAAATAGTTTTAACAAATAAATATATCCCACTGGACGCTATTCCAGTATTTGACGCAATTCCAGAGACGCTGTCACAACCAATAGCACTCCACTTTCCAGTCCCAGAGTTGCCTATTAGGATATTTTGCATAACAATTAAATCATTCGTGAACTTTTTTTTTTTAAGGGGGTCGGGGGGGTTTCTGCACGTCATATATTTTAAGACGGTCATGCGCGAACAGAAAAAAGAAAACTGTAGTCAAGATTAGATTAAAAATGATCTTGGAATATTTGGAGGGGGGGGGGGGGGGGGGGGGGGCCTGCATGATTTTATAATGTCCGGAGTCTGGCGTAAGGAGTTTTCACTAAACAAACATCTGGAATGATAATCAAGCAGAGGATGGTATTACATGAACTCTCTCTCTCTCTCTCTCTCTCTCTTCCTCTCTCTCTCTCTCTCTCTCTCTCTCTCATTATATATATTATCTTCTTTACCTTCAGCTTTTCCCATTTCAATATGGGGTCGCTGTTTCTAGTCAGCCTTCTCCATCATATATTTAATATATACATACATACATACATATATATATATATATAATATATATATATATATATATATATATATAGATATAGATATAGATAAGAAAATATATTTTACACACATATATACAAATACACAAAGCGTATGCCACGACTTCCCCCTGCAGGCCAAGCCCAGAGCAGGCATAATCTCGTATGCCAGTCATCGCCGGGGCTTACAAATGAAAAGTGACGCCACGGCGAAAATCATAATGAAAATTATAATGATTGTATCATTATGCGCTGAGTGTGCGATGGAGGCCGCCGGCTGGGGAGGGTGGGGATGTTGGTAGAAGGGTACTTTAAATTCAGGAGGGGGTTGCGGGGTGGGGTGGGGTGGGGGGTAGGGGGAATGGTATGTAACCCTGCCCGGGGAGGTGGAGTGGGTATTTAAAGTCACTGACCGCCTTCATTTGATGTCATTATAAACGATACGAGGGTTAATAAATGGCTTTTGTGTTTGCAGAGATGTGCATGCATGTTTGCGCTGGTTGGCATGGCAACCAGAGCGTTCATACAGATGCGTTTATATATATATATATATATATATATATATATATATATATATATATATACTATACATATAATTAATAATCCAACAGGATGGTTGTATCCATAATTACCTTCTCAAGTATGAGAAGGTATATAAATAAGAGGCAGCTCTCTCTCTCTCGCACGCGCGCACACACACACATACACTAACATACTCATGAGTTGCCAAAAGGTAAATAAACAAATCAGGGTAAATCAATATAATATATATATATATATAATATATAGAAAGTATAATATTATTAAATATAGATATATATATAATATAAATATATATAGAAATGCGCACGTGTAAATGTGTAGTCAAAAACGATAGTCGTTAAATTTCACATACTTCTAAAAAAACCACACATGTTAATTTGCTCGTTCATTCAGATTAAATCCATAATTTATTCTCATAATCACTATTTCCTTTCCCCGTATAATGCTACGCAGTAGAGGCCTAGAATAGGCCTATCTTACAGAGCCGCCTTCATTTGAGCGTTTATTAGTTATTAAAACACGCGAATATGTATATATGCATCCACAAAAATACACACACACACACACACACACACACACACATATATATATATATATATATATATATATATATATATATATATATATATATGTGTGTGTGTGTGTGTGTGTGTATGTGTGTGTGAGCGTGTGTGAATGTATTTGCGCCTCGCGCGCACACACACACGCACACTGTACAGAAGACCTTGCCCATGACCGGACCGCAACAGTACTTGAAAAACAATAATACGTATGCCCGTGCTATAATTAGCAATAATTAGCATCGTACTCCGTTCTTTAGCAGGTCGCGTTCTATCTGCCACCCCCCCCCCCCCAAAAAAAAAAAAAAAATCACACACACACACACCATGAAGTCACTCTTTATCCCAAACCATAAAACTCACGGATGTCGGTTGAAAGGATCATTTCTTATGAGCAGAACAATAAGAATTCAGACTGTTTTATAAAGAGAAGCCGTGAGTACCCAATCAGATACGTATTTTGAAATAACAAAAAGAATATTAATAATAAAAAAAACACATTCTCAGGGAAGTTTCAAAACCTCTGCTATTCGTCCCCCCCCCCCCCCCCCCCCCCCCCCCCCCCCCCCCCCCCCCCAAGAAAACCCCCACAGCAGACTCAAGCAAAGACGTACCTTCTAAACAGCAAAAGAACAGCAACAATAATAATAAAAATAAAAAGGAATTCTCAGTGGAAGCTGCAAAACCTCTGCTATTCGTCCCCTTAAAAAAAAATCAGGTGAGTTTTTTTCCCTCTCTCGAAAATCAGGTGCTCTAATGGTAAATCCTAGTCAATCATAACCTAATCATGTTTTAATGATGTTAATTAGCTAGCATGTGATGAATTTATTCATTTTTCCCCTAATTTATCATATTAGTAGAGGCAGGTCATTTTCGACTGACACCGGTGACGGCTGGCGACTCTTATACATTTTATAATAAAATATAGTATACGCATATATTTAATATACATGTAATATGTACATCTATGTATAAATTTTTTTTTTTATTTATGGGTGTGCATGCTTCTAATTCAATACACACACACACACACACACACACACACACACACACACACACACATATATATATATATATATATATATATATATATATATATATATATATATATATATATGAATAATTATCCCATCACCGTGATTCATATAAATTATTCGAGCTACAAATGTCCTTTAATATCTAATTCACTCTACCTTGGAATTGATATATTTTCATATATGTAAACTGAAGGGGAATTTTTTAGCTGGTATTAATTTCGGTTTACATATATGAAAATATATCAATTCCGAGGTAGAGCGAATTAGATAATAAAGGACATTTGTAGCTCGAATAATAGTATATATATATATATATATATATATATATATATATATATATATATAAATAATGATAAATGTATGTATTGAATCAGAAACACGCATAACCATAAATAAATAAAAAATTATGAAACCCTTAAATTTCATATAACATATTGATGCATACTTTTAAACGTAGGAAAGTATCTATTTAAGTTTTGTGTTCATTTAATAGATTTCTTGATCACTCTAATTCTAAGACAGCGCACTGTTTGTTTCTCTGTTTATTTGTATGGTGTTTTTACGTTGCATGGAACCAGTGGTTATTCAGCAACGGGACCAACGGCTTTACGTGATTTCCGAACCACGTCGAGAGTGAACTTCTATCACCAAAAATACAAATCCCTTACCCCTCAATGGAATGCCCGAGAAAATTGAACTCGCGGCCACCGAGGTGGCAGGCAAGACCATACCGACCACGCCACTGAGGCGCTGACACCGCACAGTAATCTTTACTGAATCTCAGTAATCAGTTTCTATCATCGCCTTTCAGGTTGACGTACTATTCACGTGTTAAAATAACTGAAACAAATTAGCCAGAGACTGTCAAATAAATTGAACTTCAATACTATATCGATATAATCAAATTTAAGAAATAACAGAAGCATTTCATAGCTATGATTCTTTTTTAATGTTTAGCGGCTAAATGAGGCTAAAATCAATATCTAGCAAGTTTAATAAGGTTTAAAAAGTTTCAAAACGCCTTATGTCACGCATATATGAAATTAATCAAATTATTTGACATTAAATCAGTGGCCATAAGGAATAAAAAGACAAAATCTGAATTTTCAGAAAATGGTACAGTAGAAAACAGATAATTCTGTGTACGATCAAGTTACTGACACTCTCTGAAACATTACAGAAACAGAGGCTACAGAATCTTTTATAACAGCGAAAGACCCTTTGGGAAATTACACGAAAGGTACTTCGGTTTAAAAAGATAAGAATGCTATTACAGATCTCTTTAATAGCCTTCAAAATATGGCTAATCGCAAAATGAAAAGCCTAAAACACTTGACGATACAAATTCATATCAGAACTTTCTGATACTCTGATCGTGCATATCTAGTAAATGTATCAATCAATCTCACCATATATTAAATCTTGATTGAAAATAAAATTGCAAAGTAAAATCAAGTAATTAAGTTTTTAATGTTTGTTTATTTTAAACTTTGAAATTTTTCCAAAACCCCGAAATGATATACTGTCATTTGATAAAGAATTTTCCACCTTTTGTTAGAGTAACCTCGATGGAGATAGGGCAATAATAATAATAATAATAATAATAATAATAATAATAATAATAATAATAATAATAATAATAATACCACCACAACGCAAATTGCATCAATAAGATAACTTTTTTCGGTGTGCAATAAGACAGTTTACGTGTACCGAACTCTCTGCTTTTAGACCTCTGGTGACAGCACCAAGAACTAGCCATTAAATAAGTCTTGTGGAATAAAGACAACTTCATCCTAGCTTCGACACTGTGGGTAACGTCAGTGTGAATGGGTACGTTAATTATACCATCCTAGTTTCGACACTATATGGATGGGTACGTTAGTCACTATATGGATGGGTACGTTAGTCATCCCATCCTAGCTCCGACACTGTACGTATCGTCCGTATGGAGGGAACGTTAGTTACCCTAACTGCATTGCCACGAGGAACGTTAATGAAAACCATAAAAAAATACACGAGAATGAATTAAAATAAACAGCGAAACAGGACGTTCCAAGGACGGGGTGAACTGGAAGGGACTGGGGGCGTGGCCTAGAGGAGGAGGAGGAGGAGGAGGAGGAGGAGGAGGAGGAGGAGGAGGAGGAGGAGGAGGAGGCAAGAGAACGGGGGCTCGCAAAAATAAGACACCTTTTTAAACTATAAAATAATGCACTATGATGGCAGCCACATGGCCCATGAACGCGAGGCGTAATGGGCCTGAAGTGTTTGAGACGGGAAAAATAAGACTATAAGTGGAGAGAGAGAGAGAGAGAGAGAGAGAGAGAGAGAGAGAGAGAGAGAGAGAGATGAGAGAGAGAGAGAGAGAGAGAGGGAGAGAGGAGGAGAATGGAAACTGAGGAAGATGGAAAGCGGTGAGGGGCCATTAAAACAAAGAAGGGGCCATTAAAACAAAGAAAATACAAGACTATAAGCAGAGAATGGGGAACAGGCGCGTAGAAAAAAGATAAAGGGAAGATGAGAAACAATGAAATGGCAAAAGATAACGAATAGAAAGAGGAAGTGAAATGAACGCAGGAAAATGTAAGAAACATGAGAGGAGGATAAGAATTTCCGGTTACTAAAACATAACGGGGAGAGAGAGAGAGATGGAAAAGAAAGCAGAAAACAAAGACATACAAAACCCACATTATATGTATACACACACATACGTATATATAATATATATATATATATATATATAATATTATATATATATATATATATATATGAGAGATTTGTAGGGAGGATAGAGAGAGAGAGAGAGAGAGAGGAGAGAGAGAGAGAGAGAGAGAGAGAGAGAGAGAGAGAGAGAGAGCGGGCCAAGATCAAATGGGAAGCGACGTATTTCCGACATAAAAGACCCCGACAGAGAAGCAGTTTTGGGGAGACCTTTATGGGTAACGTTATGAAAACATTTGGGAATTAAAGAGATGTCTCCCTGTTATATAAGTCAAGAAAGGGAAGCAAGGACAGCAGGAGGAGGAGGAGGAGGAGGAGGAGAGGTGGGGATGGGGGTGCAGAGATAACTTCGAATATTTCCCAAAGGAATGCAAATTTCAAGAGACTATGAGAGAGATAACAGCTGTGAGAGAGAGAGAGAGAGAGAGAGAGAGAGAGAGAGAGAGAGAGAGAGAGAGAGAGAGAGAGAGAGTCAGTCAGTGTGGGAGGGGGATGGTAGGGGGTGTGAGAGAGGGTTGGGGACGTAAACCGAAGGGGAAAATGATATACAGATTTTTTTTTCATATGTATAATGACTACCATCGAAGACTGCTGCTCCTGTGATATCTAAAGAGAATGTTTTTTTTTAAATCAGATTATCCTGTAAATGATTTATATATGATTTACACCATATTCTTAGTCGAATACAAATGAAGGGAAATGATCACAGCATATTCTTCATAAATGGAATATTGAAGCAAAACCCTGTAATTACTTTGAAGGTTCTGTCTCTCTAAAAATGCTGTTGGAGAGAAGCCTTGAGGAAAACTAAGAAAATAAATGTATAAATTACCAAGAGCCCACAGTCAGTAACGGAAAATGGACAATTTGAACGTTAATAACATCAGAGGAATAGATATGGATATGAATTACGTATGCATATCTGTAATTTCTGTTCATCTTAAATGCAAAACCTTGATAAAGGTACAAAAATGCGATTCACATGAATTCTATCACTCATCTAAAGATGGCCACATATATTAACAGTACAGAAGAACAGCTTTCATTGACTTAAATAAGCAGAATTCACCATTGTTTTAGTACACTAAAAACCTACAAAAAGCAATCAATTAACAGGCTACGCCTGTACACACACACACACACACACACACACACACACACACACACAGAGAGAGAGAGAGAGAGAGAGAGAGAGAGAGAGAGAGAGAGAGAGAGAGCAGCCCTGTTCCATTGAATTTGGCAGCAAAGGCAATAATATCAAGCATTATATTTGCAAAGACAAAGTCTACGGTATCACACCGCCACATTTCACTATATTAGATCTGTGGCTGATCAGATATGCTACACCCTTGATTATACAGAAACACTGAGTTGCCTGCGTATGTTTGTTCTCATACATCTATAATGTGTGTACATGCATGGAAACCTTATTAAGATTCATAATTAACAAAAATATTGCCATGTTGCATCACTACGCGGTTAATTGTAGTTTCAGTTTTCATTGGTTGAACAAGTTTAGAAACAGCGAAATGATAATGTTTGTTAATTAATTGCTTGGGAAGACAAAGTTGTATTTATCGCCTTCACCCCAAAAACTTATCAACTTAAGGTAGACCGGTTTCTCTAAAATAGCATTCGGAATAAAATAATGACATGTCGAAGAGGACACCTTTATGGTTTTAGGAAAGATAGATCATTTCCAGTAACTTTCCCTCGACAATAAGTGCCTGTGAGGTACGAGCGTCGTTAATGCAGCTATTTTTAGTATGGAGGTCATGCCCAAGGTCACTGAAAGGTCCTCTTGCAGGTCAACCATAGTATGGGGGTCATGATCAATGTCAGAAGGTCACTGGAAGGTCCTTTTGCAGGTCAAATATAGTATGGAGGTCATGCTTAAGGTCAGTAAAATGTCTCTTTTCAAGTCAAATACAGTGAATGTCGTTTCTAGCTCAAAGGATATGGACAATTTTATGGTTGGGAACGGAAAAGGAATTAGGACGAATTCTCCTCTTTGGAGAGTACTGTGCAGTACCTACAGAGTAAGAAACACCACGCTGACAAGACAAAGAGAGAACACTGGGCGGACGATCCCTCTTCATACATTTCTAAGCACGATGCTTGTGAACAACGACTGGCAGAAATCTTTTAAACCATGAGGGAGGATTTGTGTCGACAAGGTAACAATGACAAGAGAGACTGAGGTACGGATTGACAGGTAAGAAATGTGACAGGCATATGACCAAACAAATAGAAAACTAAACCTACATCTGTACAATTTGTCAGTAGATGAATATTAATAATCGCTAAATCCAAAAATCTACTCACCTCTCGAAATGGGGAAAAAAATTCTTACCTACCCCCAAATAAAAACTAACAGTAAAAAATTCTTACCTACCCCCAAATAAAAACTAACAGTAAACTATACCAGGACTTTCCCGGAGCTTGTACTTCGGATTCGCTGTACCATGAAAATATATTTGATCAGATTTACATAAAATGGACATTACTAAATTCTAACCTCATCGGCGAGGCGATATATACAACTCGGGCCGAGAACCTGAAAGCTGGAAGAGCTCAGACTATTAAAGTCAGGTTGAGAGTGAACTAGACATTCTGTGATTCTCGATGTGTTAATTACCATTGTCTATATAAACATACAAACTTACACAAACACACACAGAGATATATATATATATATATATATATATATATATATATATATATATATATATATCTGTATATATATATATATATATATTATATATATATAAAATATACCTATACCTATATCTATATATATATATATATATATATATATATATATATATATATATATATATATATATATATATATATAGCTCTGTGTGTGTTGTTAAATGGACCTTATTCAAACTGGATGGCATCTAGTTTTATATTTAAAAAAAAGTTACTACAATCTTTCCAAGACAATGAGGACTGTGTGGTCTTTGAAAGCTTGTAAAATTTTGAATAAATAACTCCGCTAGATACCACCAAGTCTGGATGAGGTCCTTTTAGCAATTGCACTATTGCATAGACAATTGAGTATGAGATAGTTTATTATATATATATATATATATATATATATATATATATATATATATATATATATATATATATATATATATATATATATATATACACATATACATATGTATATATATACATATATATTATGTATAACTAATGAATGCAATATCAACTCTTATTTTAGGGCAACTAAAATGACACTTTTCTTTTATATATATACATTAAAAACACATAAAAAACATGCATATTTTGTCAATATCAAGGGGACGAAAGCCTAGGAACGCATTTAATCTACAAGAATTAGGATGTCTCAAAGACTCATTAGTCCATCCGAGGAGACATTGTGTGCTCACGTATCTCTGGAAGCAGGTTTTACTGTTCATTCACGGTGCCCTAATGATTCTGTCTAGCTTCCTCTTAAACTCTTCCATACTGTTTATGTTTACAACTTCTGGTGGCAGTTTATTCCATGCGTCACATCTTGTATGTGAAGAAGTTCCCACAGTGGGATGTTTTGCATCGCTTCAGTTCTAGTTTCCATCCATTATTTCTTGTCTGGTTTTCGTTTAACGTAAATAGGTTACTGTCTACTTTTGTTATGTATTTTAGTATTTTAAATGTTATTAGTTGCCCATGCAATCGTCGTGTTTCTAAGGCATACATGATCAGGGTCTCTGGTCGTCTTTGGTAACCTATTTGCCTGATGGATGGAATTAACTTTGTGGCGCTTGATTGTACCCCTTCTAAATGAAATGAATTACAGGACAAAGTAATATGAAAATGAGAATGACAACATATGAGAGAGAGAGAGAGAGAGAGAGAGAGAGAGAGAGAGAGAGAGAGAGAGAGAGAGAGAGAGTCCATTGCAGTTGTAGGTTTTATAATAACGCATTTTGATTTTCATTTAATTTCCCTCTCTTCACGTCTGACTAAACGTCAAACGCGAATCTGAGCGAAATGAAATGAAATTGAGTGAAGCGAGATTAAATGAGACAGCGTCATTTCGATGAATTGCGAAGACGCTTTTCGACTTTTTCAGATGTTTCCGTCAATTTTATTTCTTTTCGTCCATAATTATATTTCCTGGGAATGCCCCGAAGATAGCATCCAACTGCATGTAACTGTTTGTATTTTCAGTATTTTCATGCAATTGGTTGCGTTTTAACAGAATAAAATGACTAAATATCAGATAGCGATAAATAAGGTTAATAGTAAATAAAACAAATTGTTAGCTAGTGGAATTAAAAATGTTGTAACCTTTGTTAAAACTAAAACTAGGATAACCTTACTTTAGGCTAAGAAAATTATATAACTAGTTAAAAATTATTTAACCTTTTATGGTAATTTTGGGATAAAAATATAATGGAACTCAGCACCACTCGTGAAAAAATATTAAATTATATAAGAAATAGAGAAAAATAATAGTAACAATATTACGATACCTTGGGTGATATGTGATGTAGTTATGACTTATTAAATAGCAATAAATAAGGTTTTTAGTAAATAAAAACAATATTGGAATAAAAAAAATGGTGACATTATTTAGGTAAAGACACCAATAACTCGAAAACAAAAACTTTACCATTTATATTAATTTTGAGCAGAAATTTAATGAGTTTCCACAAAATTGAAAAAAATATTGCTTAAAAAATAAAATAAAAAAATGGAGAAATATTATAAATACCTAATGTGACATGTGATGTAGTTATACTTTAACAATACGAAAGCATTTTGAACTTTATGATGAAATTCTGATACAATCCTCTAAGGAAAAACAGCCAAAAAAAAAAAAAGGCTTAACGCTTAACTATCCCTCAAATTAAGAACCTAAGCTAAGTACACAATAGCTTTCCCCCTTACAGGCAAAAATAACCCAATTAACATTCGCAGTCCCTCCCCGTTGGCACAGCCATAAAACCTAATAAAAATTCTACAATTATCTTAGCGAGAGAGAGAGAGAAAGAGAGAGAGAGAATTATCTTACGTTGTGCCTAACAGGATGGAAATGCCTTAGACTTGAGAGAGAGAGAGAGAGAGGAGAGAAGAGAGAGAGAGAGAGAGAGAGAGAGATTATTTCCCGTTGTGCCTAACAGGATGGAAATGTCTTAGACGCGAAGAGAGAGAGAGAGAGAGAGAGAGAGAGAGAGAGAGAGAGAGAGAGAGATTATTGCTTCGAAGTAACTAATGAAGCCTCCTCGAGTCTAATGCTCCTTCCAGTAGGCCTACAGCTTTAATTTGCCTACGCAATGGAAGAGGATGCCATACAATAACTGAATCGACTCGTCAAAAAGTCTGGTGAAAGCTCAACCCCAATTAGGCCTCCTGTCGACTTCAAGTCCCTTCCAATGTTCTGTAATACAACCCTTACAAAGCCTTACTCAAGAGCCTTATAGTGGGTTTGCCTTGTCCTTCATGGAGTGCCTATTGCATACTTTTATCACAATATTTTCATATGGACAATTCCCCCGGTATATATCAAATTATATTCTAAGAAGTAACATATTTCTGTTGTCAATACTAATCTATATATAATAAAAGGTCAGTTTTACCAATTGCTGCCAAGTTTATTCTGAAAAGCTGTTCTTATAATGCCGAATATTTTCTAAGTAGGAATATGTTTTATCTTTAGAAAAAAGGGGGTTCTCCAATGTCCACAAATTCGTTCAGCACAGATGTCCTTCTTCTAATGTCTGATCTTATGCTATGATTTGTTTCAACCCTTTCATCTCCGTTCCAACCTATCTCTTGTCTACTTCTCCTACCCACCTTTTTCTGTTCCCTTGTCTACTCCCATCCAATCCCCACCCATCTATACATTAACCTCCACCCTATTCCCTATTCCCAATCCCAACCATCCAACCAGAACTACCACAATCCTTAAAAATCATTATCCCTTTCCACCCTCCTCCTCCTCCCCCCTCCTCTCTCAACCTCCCCTCCCCTCCTCTCCATTTTACATCTCCTTTCTTCTCTCTACTCCTCCTCCTTTTTTTTATCAACCATTCCCCCTCCTCCCACCCCTCATCCTTGTTTCTCTCCTTCGCTCCCTGTTCCTCATAATCCTCTTTCCCCTGTACACTAATACATCTCCCTCGCAACACCAGATCTTTTTTACTATTTTCTTTTTTCATTTGATGTTTGAGTCTTGTCCTCTCTCTCTCTCTCTCTCTCTCTCTCTCTCTCTCTCTCTCTCTCTCTCTCTCTCTCTCTCGTGTTATTGTAACTTCTGTTTACAGTTTTACTCTCATCTCCCTTTCTCTACAAACGAAATTTTTTTTTGTTACATGTTCATGGTTAATATCTCTCTCTCTCTCTCTCTCTCACTGGTTTTTCTCCAACTTGGACATTTCCCTTCGCTTCAATAATCCTTACCTTCTCAATTTTTCATTTCCACCCTCTGCTTTGTTCAGTTCTTTCCTTGTTTCTGAAAACTTCCATTCATATCTCGCTTTATTTTCCCTGCCAATGTTTTATTCAAGCTTGTCATCGTCGAAGTACTCACGAGATAAAAAAAAAAACTAGTCTGGAAACAAAATGCATCAGAAAAATTCCCCTTCGTCTGGTATGGAAAAGAAACCCTTCGTGTCTTTTACGTTGCAAAATAAAAAGACAAGTTAGGTGAAACTAACGCAGACTTGACTCTAATGCTTGTCTTAATGCAGTAAATAAAAGTTTGTCATTGGAATAATGGTTAGATTAATGTAAATTAGTGATAATATATATGTATATATCTTATCACTTATTCAAGTTAATGTAATCATTGTTCCAATGATAAACTTAAAAAGTTTATATCATTGTAACAATGGTAAATTAACCTAAGTTAAGTGACAAGATATAAATAGAAGTATAGAAAGTATATATATATATATATATATCTATATATATATATATATATATATATATATATATATATATATATATATATATATACATACACCATCAAGAAATGTCTTTGGATGCCCAAGATTTTGGAAGCACCAATAAAAACCTAAAACTTCCGAACGATCTCTCTCTCTCTCTCTCTCTCTCTCTCTCTCTCTCTCTCTCTCTCTCTCTCCTCGTGCCATTCATTGTCATTCATCGCCTATACTTTATTCCTTTGTTATTCGTTGTCCTCCTCTGTAATTGTCTTTGGGAATGGATCTCCCAGAGGTCCAAACTGTATTACGAGGCCGCTTGGCCCTCCCTTACTTACCCTTGCCATGGGGGGAGGACAAGTCTTATCTTTCCTCCCTTTTGGGACGAAGTGGTCTTAGCCACCCCAACCCCCTTTTGCGTGGTGGGGGAGTTGGGAGGGGGATATCCGTGAAGAAGGCTGACAGATTGGAGTTCATGGGTAGGTTATATCTATGGAAACATTACAGGAGTTTTATCTATGGAAACGTTAAAGGAAGTTAATCTATGAAACGTTACAGAAGTTATATCTATGGAAAACGTTACAGAAGGTTTATATCTAAGGACACGTTACAGAAGTTATATCTATGGAAACGTTACAGAAGTTATATCTATGGAAACGTTACAGGAGTTATATCTATGGAAACATTACAGGAGTTTTATCTATGGAAACGTTACAGAAGTTATATCTATGGAAACGTTACAGAAGTTATATCTGTGGAAACGTTAAAGGAAATAGTAAAGTGATGAGATTTTGGGTAAACAGATTAACCATGGGTATGTGTAGGTTAACTGGTAATATTACGGGCATACGATGCGCCTTTATCATATATACCCTGCGGCACAGCTCCTGTCGGGAAGTCAGGGAAGTAAAGGCATAGTCAAATAACACGACTTACGCCTACGCAAATCCAATCACCAAAGAAACTAAAATCTCATCATATTTCTGTCAAGCATCCTCCCGGTCTAGGGTGGATGGGGCGAGGTGGGGAAGGGGGACCTCGGAAGGCCTCGTCATAATCATACCCTCTCGGGAGCTTCGTGCCCTTCCCCTACTGTTGCTTTTCCACTACGGTGCCCTCCCCACACCACTCCAGCCCCCTGTCCGTCACGATACCCTCCCCCACCAGATGGATCCGGTTCCCGGGGGAAAATAAACGCATAAGAAGATGTAATAACCGTGAACCTTATTCTTCATTATCTGCAAATCATTCTTATTTTCCCCCTCCCACCTCCCATCCTCCCTTCTTTACTCAACAGACCCACACACCCCCCTCCCCCTCCCCCTCCTCCACTGCTGCTCGTCCTCCGAGCAGAAGAGATAAGGAAGAAAATGCTGGCACAATCTTCTCCCAGTTCATTTGGGGAGAAAATTTGCTTTATATTTTTTTTTATATTTCTGATCGTAAGAAAAGCTGGAGATAACATCGAATGCGACGGGAGGAGAGAGAGAGAGAGAGAGAGAGAGAGAGAGAGAGAGAGAGAGAGAGGAGGGGGGGTGAGAGGGCTGGCAGAGTTTGAGGGGACGAGGTGATGGCGGAATGAAATTAGAATCTATAAGCCCTCAAAAGGCAGTGGTTTAATTCGTTTAGAGAGAGAGAGAGAGAGAGAGAGAGAGTAAAGAAATAAAACGTCGGAGGAAAAATCCGCGAAGTAAAGTTAATAAAGAGTTGATATTGGATAGGTACTCCGGACTACTCGAATTTTTTCCGTTTTTCCCCCCCCCCCCCCTCCCCCCCAAACCCAGCCCCACTCCCCGCCCCCGCTAAGACCTTCAGTGCATTTTTTCCCTTCCTTTCAACCTCTCTGTTTTCCCTAATCTAATAGAGCATCCATTGTTTCATCTCTCTTATCCTTCTCGCAGATTCTTCTTCTCCCCTCCGGCTTCTGTGCTTTTGGTCCTTGTTCCCCTTCCCCCTCCTACCCCCCAACTCTCTCTCTCTCTCTCTCTCTCTCTCTCTCTCTCTCTCTCTTTCCATCCAATTCTTCCTTATCCTTATCAGAGCCAGACTCACTCTACATTAATGTACTTCCCAAATTCTGTCACCCTCCTCTCTCTCTCTCTCTCTCTCTCTCCTTCTCCCCCATCTCGGGGAGTCAAATATCGCCCTCCGTTTATTACATCTCACGGCATATAACGTTTCCGACACCTCCCTCCTCCCTCCCTCTCTCGCTCTACCTCTACCTCCCGCTATTATCAACACAACTTGTTGAACCGGAGGACGTCAAAGAAAAAAAAAGAAAAAAAACCGTTTTCTCTCTTCCGATTAATCTACTCAAACGAAGGAAAACAAAAGAAAGCGTGAATTAAAATTTAAAAAATAAAAGGGAAATATAAGGGAAAATAATTTTTTTTTTTAAGTACGATAACAAGGCGAGAAGTCATTTCTCATCTTTGAGAAAACCGAACGCCTAATAAAAGGAGAGAGAGAGAGAGACAATAAATCCCTGCCAAATATGTAATATGTGATGAAAGGACCTTTTATTAGAGAGGTCTCGTAAACATGGGTGCCAGAGAGAGAGAGAGAGAGAGAGAGATGAGACCGTGATCGATAAAAGGAGAGAGAGAGAGAGAGAGAGAGAGAGCTAGCGCGCGCACAAACACATATACGCACGCACCTGCGTAAGGGACCTGATCCAAAATAAGCAAGCACATAAAACTGGGTTTTTCTTGATTGCCTGGACCAAAGATTTCCGCTTTATTCGGTAAATATTCTTTTCGTTTCTTTATCAATCACCTTCTCTCTCTGAGCCTCTTAATTATAAAGCTCTTTGATTTCTGTTTCTTCAATTCCTTTATCCTGTTCTTCTTATTCGGGTTCTCGCTTTGATGTTTTCACTTACTTCCTCTCATCTGATGTCATCGATAAACTTTCTTTCACAGATTATAGCTTTTTTTTTTATTTTATTTTTTTTATTGCTACAGTCCACTTTACTTTTCTCACATAAAGCTTTCATCGCCACGAGACGCTTTCATTTTCATTCAACTTAATAATTCCCGAAAGTCTGTCTTCTTTTCATGTTTCATCAATTAACATTTGTTTATACTAATTAATTCTGCTTAAAAATAAACCTAATTGAGGCGATAATGAACTACAGTACTAAAGATTTTAATGACAGAAAATAGCTCATGATTCGTACTGTAAGTCACACGAAATTTTCCTTTATTTATTATCAATTTTTGTTTTAGCAATTTTTGTTAAGTGCAAATGTCAAGTGGATAGCATCTTTATGGCCGTTTCTAGCCCAGGTCCGTAAGTGACAATGAGGAAGACAAGAAAGGGTGGAAGAGTTAAATATATCTAACTTTAACCAGACCACTGAGCTGATTAACAGCTCGCATAGGGCTGGCCAGAAGAATTAGATAGTTTTACTTACGTGGCTAGGAACTGACTGGTTACTTATCAACGGGACCTACAACTTATTGTGGGACCCGAACCATATTATATCGAGAAATTTCTAATCACCAGAAATAAATTTCCCCTGGTTCCACATTAGCGGCAGAGGGGAGCGACCTCGGGGTACCAAAGCGATAGGCGAGTACGCAAACCACTTGTCCAGTGAGGAACTAATGGTGGCAGAAGGATGGGACTTAATCCAGAGGGAAGAGATAGACATTGAATAAGGAACAAAGGAGCAAGGAGTGAATGCCCAAACCCATAACTAATGGACAATTCTCAGAAAAAGAAACATTCTTATCTCTCTGAAATTTAGGTACATGTACCTATGTGTTTATATTTAACATATATAAATTATTAGATATATATATTATTATATTATATTATATATATCTATGAGATGATTGTTTTATACACTGTAATTATTCATTTGGTGTATATTCATTCAAAAGCACTTAGAAATTATTATTATATGTGTGTGTGTTCATATATATATATATATATATATATATATATATATATATATATATATATATTATATGCACACACACACATATAATAATAATTTCTAAGTGCTTTTGAATAAATATACACCAAATGAATAACTACAGTGTATAAAACAATCATCTCAAGTGAATAAACAGTGTGCAAGAGAGAGAGAGAGAGAGAGAGAGATAGAGAACGTAATGATTTTCCCCATGATATTATTGACAAACTTTGCATATACCTAAATATATCTCATATGAATAAATGCAATGGCTGTGTGTGTTAGAGAGAGAGAGAGAGAGAGAGAGAGAGAGAGAGAGAGAGAGAGAGAGAGAGAGAGAGAGCAAATCTAATGATTTTCCCATGACATTATGGTCAACATTTACATATAGGTACATACAGTGTGTGTGTCTGAGAGAGAGAGAGAGAGAGAGAGAGAGAGAGAGAGAGAGAGAGAGAGAGAGAGCAGCAGCAGCAAGAGCATCTTCACCCAGCGAAATCTGTTGATTTCCCCGTGACATTTTCGTCAACATTTATTCATACAACTCTGGCGTAAAGAGATGCTGCAAAAGATGATTCCTCAACATTCATTCCCTCCATCTTCCTAGCGGCTTATTTTCTTTTTTTCTTCCATTTTTTTTTTACCCGTCTTCCCTTCTTTCTTCCCGGCAGTCTCGAAGGAACTAATTTCTTCCCGGGTACGAGATCCGCCGGAAAGAAACGGAACCGTCCAAATTTCCCAAGGGGTCGGTATTCTTCGGCGACTAAACAACGGCTCCCCTTTAGCTGTACATCTTCCTGCTTAACGAAATGCGACAAGCTCATTGATATATATAATATATATATATATATATATATATATATATATCTATATATATTATTATATATATATAATATATATAATATATGTATACATACATATATGTGTAAATATATGTATATTAGTTTATTTTATGTATGTATATATATATATATATAATATATATATCTATATATATATATATATATATATATAGACATACCTAAAGGAGGCAATATACTGAATACGGTGCTTCTTCGTTTCAAAAACATCTATATACATTCCAACGAATTACTACTGTGTTCGTCGTGAGCGTTCGTGAACGCGGATTCGTGACAATATTTTTTTTCGAATGAGTCATGTCGGTTGAAGTTTGACGAGAAAAAAAACCGACCAGTAATAAATAAATAAAAATAAATAAATAAACAAATAAATAAATATATATAAATAAAAGAGTAAATAAATCAAACTGAAACCCACTGAAGCATTACTCGAAGTCAAAGCTAAGATGGAGTTCCAACTTCAAAGAAAGTTAAAAAATAAATAAATAAAAAAGAAAAAAAAAAAGAGAATAAAATCGCATATTCTGACGGGAGAACTCTACAAATTATCTGCTTACGAACTTTGCAAGACTGAAATGCGGAATCTTCATGGTGAAATACCCCATTTTCATATTAAAATGCCCAATTTACCAAATGTTTATATTAAAATGTCCAATTTTCATATTCAAATATCTAATGTTTACAGTGATGTACCGATTTTTTTTTATATTGAAATAC
>NC_087209.1:62315344-62355344 GCF_015104395.2 Macrobrachium nipponense
ACGTCCGGTGGCGTTCGTTTGCAAAGGGGATTTTAGCTCAAACGGATAAACTACGATCGGGAATTAATTTGATGACGGGTAATTGGAATTAAAGGACGGATTCCTGATAAGCAGCCGACAGGACACTGCAAATGATATCCCAGGTAAAAATATTGTGCATAACATACATACACACATATGCACGCAATATATATATATATAAATTTATATATATATATATATATATATATATATATCTATATACAACGTACCAGTGCAGTCTCGGTTGGTAGATCGCAGTCTAGAGGTCCACACCAACCACTACCACAGTGCAAAATACGAATAATTTTGGGATATAATCAACATTAAAATGCGGGTCTCACAAGGTTATATATATATATATATATATATATATATATAACAGCTTCACAGGCAAGAGTAAGCACATTAATATCTGAAAAAATACGGCAATATACTTCATATCATTGTACTGAGTACGCGAGGTTTATGTGGAAAAAAAAACACGTATATATACACGAGCCTTTCACTCGTCAGGATGTGTATCTAACCAAAAACCTTTTCCAATATTTTTATTCGAAAAATCGAAAAATAAATTACGCGTAAGATATTGAGGTAAAAACGCGTTTTCCAAAAGGGAGGGAAAAACACGAATTTTATATATCTATTTGGATCATAAATCATATGCCCTATACACAAATATTTTACATGCAGTTAATTCTAAATGACATTTATGGGTTTGGGGCTCATATCTTTTTCGGCTGTTCACAGTCGTTGCAAATTGAATGCATGGGAAAATTCACTGTGGATGTCTACATTCCAAATTGGGGTGAAAAAATATTCGCCAAATTTGAACAGGATACATAAACTCGAAATTGTAGATAATATATAATTTCATAAATTTCAGGTTTGGAAAAGCTTCAAAAATCCAAATCGGAAAAGCCAAAATGACCTGAATTCCAATTTGAAAAGTCACGAATTTAAACTGAAGAAAAACCAAACGGATCTCATCTCAGTGGGAAAAACACTCATGATGACCTAAATTTTAAGTTTGGAAGGTCGTCAAGCTTAAAAAAAATTAATAATAATAATAATATTTACATTTCAGTCTGGAAAGTCTAAACTCCAAACCAGAAAAAGAAAGCTAGTGACCTAAATTTCAGTTTGAAAGTCACGATCTGAACCGTGAAAAAAACCATTATTTCAGTTTCGAAAGACATTAATAAACCAGAAAAAAAACCATGAAGACCTAAATTTCAATTTGAAAAGTAATGAGTAAACCAGGAAAAAACCAGTGACCTAAATTTCAGTTTGACAATGACTAAACCAAAAAAAAAAAAAAAAAAAAAAAAAAAAAAAAAAGACCTATATTTTAGTTTAAAAAGTCATGACTAAACCCGAAAAAACGTCAGTGACCTAAATTTCAGTCTGAAACCAAAATCAAACTCAAGTTTCAATCCGAACAGTTAAGACACCCCACCCCCCCTAAAAAAAAAAGCTCAGTGACCTATTACCAGTTTGAAAAGTCAAGACTAAGTAAACAAAAAAATAAACATCACAAACACACACACAATGGAATAAACATTAGCTTTAAAAGACGAGACTCCTAACCAGAAGAAAATCGTAATGACAAAAAGTCAGAATGAAAAACCAGAATCCAAACAGAAATAAAACCTTAAGTCTGAAATACACAGTAAAAAAAATAATAATAAATATTTGGTTTACTATTTTCCCTGACTTCTGACTGAGACTGACAGATCTGCCCCCACCCGAAAGAATACCTTTGATGTTTTTAACCTCTAAAGCGTTCCATATCGTCCCTTGATAAGGTACCGCTAAAAACAGAACAACACTGTCGACCAGTAAAGTTGCCAGGGCGTAATAATGAGGCAATAAAACGTGTTACTGATTAAAAATAAGTAATTCTGAATTCAACGTCACATTTCTCACATATTACGAATATAATCAATCTTAATTTATATATATAATAATCTATATATATATATATATATATATATATATATATTATAAATATATATAGATATATATATATATATATATATATATGTATATATATAAATGTATATATAGGTATATATATATATATATATATATATATATATTATATATAGTATATATATGTATATATAATATGTATGTATGGTAATTATTATGTACAAAATAAAAAAATCTTGGAACAACAATACATTGTATATTATCTCATGATTTCATCACTCTCATACCATATTTAACCAGAAATATAGCGACACAAC
Organism: Macrobrachium nipponense; assembly: GCF_015104395.2. NCBI lineage: Eukaryota > Metazoa > Arthropoda > Malacostraca > Decapoda > Palaemonidae > Macrobrachium > Macrobrachium nipponense. The sequence goes on from NC_087209.1 coordinate 62,317,615, forward strand.
ACCCAGAGAGAGAGAGAGAGAGAGAGAGAGAGAGAGAGAGAGAGAGAGAGAGAGGAGAGAGAGAGAGAGAGATTGAAAAAAAAAATTATGGACGCATGAAGAACTGTGGCCTCAAAATCTGGAACAGTGCCGTCAATTAAAAGGAATTGCTGAAAAGTTGCTGCTGCCGGTTATAGCAATTCCAAATTGCTGATCCCAGCCAATTTACCTTTTCATCTCACTCTTTTATTTCCCTAACGGACGAAAGAATAAATTGGGGGGAAAGAAGAAGCCGGGTTATTTGAGCAAGCAAATCTAGAATGTAAGCCACGGACTAGCTATTGGACGAGGAATGCTACAATTAATTGTTACTTTCAAGTTTGCATCAACCAAATCTCTTCTGTGATTTAGCACAATAAGCAATAATTTCTCGACGAGCAATATACACATACAAGATAAATATATATATAAATAAATACAATAAGGCATTTTACATCACGAGATTATATACATACAAGATGAATGTAAATATAATAAATGTAAAAAAAACACACTAAGACACTTCTTCCACTTTGAGGCTCGAACTCGTGAACCCACGAACAGAACCTGGTGTCACACAAAAAAAAATACATTCTAACAATTGCGAGAACAAGGGCATACTAAGTAAAATACATAAACACCCACATTATGCAAATAAAAATACTTGTAGTACTTACCTGAGAGTAAAGAAAACAAACTACAAGAACATATCTCTACTTTTATCAAAGCAAGTTATCAATAGCACCAAACTGGACGGGATACAAAATACGGCGGCGATCGCTGCGCCAATATGAATGGATAAATCTAAAAAACATACGAAGCTGCAGAGGGTTGTTTCTGATGAACACTTACATGCAATCGAAGAATAGGATCCGGCTGCAGAGACAAAGAAAGAAAAGTAAAACAAAATGAAGCACAATGAAGAAAAATTAGAAATAATAATAAAAAAAAACACGAATGGACAAACTATAGAATCTCATCAAACGGGATCTAGCCATTCTCCTACGGGGTCAGATTTTAAGAGCTCTTGGAAATATAAGGGGTGGAATTCTCTTATGAAGTGGGGGAAATAATATCTCTTAAAAATCTAAATTCCATTGAAATTTATGAATGTTTCAGTGGTGAAAATAGAACATTTATTTTGCGAATAAATTCATTCCACTGAAGTTATGAAAAGGTGGAACTAGAAAAGTCGCGTATTTCAGTGAACAAAATCAGTTGATAGCTATTGCTCAAAATGGAGCTAAACAAAGTTAATGTATTTTAATGACTTCAGGATGACACTGCATAAATAATTATTTTTCCCCTATACGAACTGAACAAATAATTAGTTATATATATATATATATGAACTGAACAAATCATTATTTCCAAACATACGAACTGCATGAATAATCATTTTCATATATACGAACTGAAAAAACTAATCATTTTCATATATACGAACTAGACAAATAATTATTTTCATATAAACGAACTGAACAAATAATTATTTTCATTCGTACGAACTGAACAAATAATCATTTTCATACATACGAATTGAATAAATTATTATTTTCAAATATACGAACTGAACAAATAATTGTATTGAAATACACGAAATGAATAAACAACTATTTTCATAAATACGAACTGAACAAAATTATTTTCATACATATGAACTGAAAAAATTATTATTTTGAAATATATGAACTGAACGAATGATTATTTTCATAAATACGAACTGAACAACTTATTATCTTCATAAATACGAAATGAACAAATAATTATTTTCATATGTAAGAAATTAAATAATTATTTCATACATAAGCCCTGAAGAAGTAATTATTTTCAAAAACACGAGCTGAATAAACAATTATTTTCATAAACAGGAACTGAACAGATAATAATTTTCATATATATGAACTGAACAAAATTATTTCCATACATACGAACTGAACAAGTAATAATTTTCATATGTATTTTCATAAATACGAACCGAACGAAAAATTATTTTCAAAAACAGAACTGAACAATTATTTTCAAAAATACGAACTAAACAAATAATTATTTTCATAACACGAACTGAACACGTAATGATTTTCATATATATTTTCACAAATACGAAGTGAACCAACAATTATTTTCATAAATATGAACTGAACACGTAATGATTTTCATATATATTTTCAAAGATACGAACTGAACGTGTAATGATTTTCATATATATTTTCAAAGTTACGAACTGAACAAACAATTATTTTCAAAAACACGAATTGAACAAATTATTACTTTCAAATCCACGAACTGAAAAAAAAAACTATTATTTTCATAAATACGAACTGAACACAAACAATCATCCTGCTTAAATGTAACGAGAGATGATACGTCCACATAATAATAATCATTGTCCAGCGAAAATGTCGAAACTGCAGCAAAAGGAAGAAAATGACCCGAGCACCCCCCGTGGCGGCATGGCTAGCTAGCCCCGACTGCATGCACACAAATACATTTGGGAATCAGGGGGATTATATATTGGCTTTTGTGGAAGGCAAATCATATCTCATATAAGAGTTAAGCATCACAATGACACGACAATTGCGCTGTAACCATTTCATTACGCCCGAAATGCAATAACCACGAGCATCAAGCTCCGAGCTTAATGTCCTACAATCAAATCAGCTTATCATATCAGCTTATTAAAATCACGGGAGATTAAAATTCATATCCGGTTCTGCGAAAAGCATCACACAACGACAGACGTCAAATGAAATTGAAAATCTTGCGCTGTTCATCTGCTTCGTCCGGAACGAGGTTGTAAATTAGGTTGATGAGAAGCAGGTCTGCAAATATCCTTTTACTACATTCAATTTTTAAAGAATCAAATATATGATCAAAATAGGATATATGTAGCTTAAATCTGCTAATGTTAAAATGGCATGTGTTAAAATAGTGGCAATCTCTCGTGCATTTCACAAACACGCATATATACACAGAAACACGCACACATAGATGGTACACTTATCCACACACACTCACTTTTATAAGAAGGGAATAAATACTCAAAATGGGCTATACATAGCTTAAATTTGATTATATAAAAATGCCAGGTGTGAAACCAGTGACAATCTATCATACACTTACATACACAAACAAACACACGTACACACGAATGGCATGGTGAAAAAACCATGCATGCACATATTTACGTAATGTTTACAAATATTAAACGTTTAATAAAAAAAAAGACAAACCAAACCAATTTTCTGCCCATTAAATATGCGTCTCTCTCTCTCTCTCTCTCTCTCTCTCTCTCTCTCTCTCTCTCTCTCTCTTTAAATTTGCTAAAACATTACCCATGAAAATTTCATAATAATCTCATCAGAATATAATCTGAACACAGAAAGAAAGAGAGAGAGAGAGAGAGAGAGAGAGAGAGAGAGAGACTACCTTCGCACCTGAATATGCTTCCTTCATTATGACAGTTGATAATACCAGGATTCTCTATCTATCACCTTATCCTGTAATGATCAAGTTCTCTGTACTTGAAAATCATAAATTCTAAAGGGAGACGTCTACGACATATAAAATTGTCTTTTCTTATTCATACTTAATCTTGTTCCTCATTTTCTGAAACAGAACGTCACTTCATACCAAAAATGGACCCTTTATTATTATTATTATTTCATTATTATTTTCATTCAGAAGATGAACCCTATTCATATGGAACAAGTCCACAAAAGGGACCATTGATTTGAAATTCAAGTTTCTAAAGAATATGGTGTCCAATAGGAAGAAGTAAAAGGGGGTAAGGGAAATACAGAAAGAAGAGATCTCCTTTATCAAAAGAGAAAAAATAAATACACGAATTAATAAATATAGAAAAAAAATTTGAAATTGTAAGGAGAATAGTATTATGGTGACAATACACTGCACCTTCGCTCAACTTTAGAAGTTCAAATTGCACGACATCCTCAGGGAGTTACGGACTGTAAGGACTGGGATGGTGTTCCGCCCATCGTGATGTAACGACAAAAACAAAAACAGGTCTAATATCAACAACAAAAGCAGCAACAACAACAACAACATCGCAGCGTTTCACAGGGACGAAATGGAGTGGGAAGACTCTCCGACGTTGAAACCGACCCAAGACAAATCCACTTTCGCTCAGTCACGCGGCGTTGCCATGGCAACGTAATTGGCATCGGCATCTTAAGATACAAAATGTCCCGAAGAGACTTTGCCAAGCACAGCAGATCTCGACTTCGGACGATATATAAGTCTTCTACGTTTCATGAATGGGAAGAAGAAGAAGAAGTACAACAACACGAATTTAATAATGAGTGGCCTGATCTGTTTCATGAATGGAAAGGGGGGCGTATATCTGTTATGCAACCTACGTCAAATGAAACCCTTTGTTATAATTAGAACGTACGTATTGTTGTTGTCGACGTATTAATTGTTTCAGGGGATGCATCCAGTCAGCGATACATCGGCATTATCAATAGTATTGCATAACGGCTACCAATATTTCTTTTCAGGTCATTAGCCAAATGGATCTTAATGGTGATTTGATATCAATATCGACTATAATTATTTTCGTGCCCATGCCCCTGTTTCTTTCAAATGAACGACATATTCTTTGGAAGCTTGAATTACAAGTCAGGGGGACCCGGTGGAGTTGTTCCATAAGAATAGGGTTCATTTTCTGAATAATAATAATAATAATAATAATAATAATAATAATAATAATAATAATAATAATAATAATAATAATTAACTGCACCAAACCTTGCGTTAATGTCAGGGGTTCAATTCTGTACTGACTCAGAGTTTGAAGTTACTAATTAGAGTTAAGAACAACAGCTTAGCCCACGTGGGCTGAGATGAATGACTCGACCTTCAGATTCTTGGCGAAAATATAGTCAGTCAAGATTTTTTTTATATATTTTTTACATATAATAATAATGCGTATATAGTATAATGAGCATATAAGAAGACACCATACGTCCAAAATGGAGTTGTTCTAAAATGTTAAATTTAGTATTTAAAAAACGTTTTTAATCATACGAAACTTTTTCAGTAAAATTAAAGTTCAATAAAGTGTACACAAAAGCATGGCCTGCTTAATGTAGTAAGTCTTCAGATCTTAAAGGCCAGTAACACGAGACGAAATGAATGACTATCATATATTTTATCAATAAACCTTTTCCCTTAATAGAAAATGGTTCCAGAGAACAGAGGAAAAATAGTCAGTGGCGCACTGGAACATAAATTCAGTCGATGAAAATGGTTTCTCTGACCACCGAAACCATAAATTCAGTCAATTACCCCAAATTCAATTAATTAATATGGCTTCTCTGACAACTGAAATTATAAATTCAGTCAATTACCCTAAATTCAATTAATTAATATGGCTTCTCTGACAATTGAAATCATAAATTCAGTCAATTACCATAAATTCAGTCGATGAAAATGGTTTCTCTGACCACCGAAACCATAAATTCAGTCAATTACCCCAAATTCAATTAATTAATATGGCTTCTCTGACAATTGAAATCATAAATTCAGTCAATTACCATAAATTCAGTCGATGAAAATGGTTTCTCTGACCACCGAAACCATAAATTCAGTCAATTACCCGATATTCAATTAATTAATATGGCTTCTCTGACTACTGAAATCATAAATTCAGTCAACTCATATGTTGTTTCTCTGACTACTGAAATAAAAAATTCAGTCGATTAATGTAGACTGATATTATTAGTCAAATCAATCACTTAACATGAACTAACTATTTAAGTAGGGATAAGGCGTTACTGCCTCAACATTGCTATACTAGGAAGTACCAGCGACAATGGCAGGTGAGCAAACAGGAGGGTTGTGAACTCCTTGGAAGAGGAAAATTATACCTTCTTGCATGCGCTTTCTTTTTTTTTTCTCTCTCTCAGGCCAACGACCACCATAAACTGCATTCATGTGGGTGGGGTGAATTATTTGTTTGTATGTATATATATATATATATATATATATATATATATATATATATATATATATATATATATAAATATATATTGTTTTTATCTCATCATCGTGACGGTCTACATCACTGAATGTCATTGCTTCTGGCTGTTCTATAGTTCGAGCCCGCCAGGTGGCGAACAACTTATCATCAATAATAATTCTCCTTCGGTATTATTTCCAAGGTAGAGCGAATTGGATATTATACGATATTTATACCTTGGTGTGTGTATATATACACACACAAATACCGTGCAGTGCCTCCAAGACAAAAATCCACCTGAGCACTTCACCATACTTCACGCCACCCAGCATTAACTCTCGAATCGACCATAATAAGCGTCGAGGTGCCAGAGGGCGCCCGGACTTTAAGACCTCGACTTCTGCGAAGTCTCTGAGCCGTCAGCTACATCAAATAGTCCAAGTTTAAACACAGGCCGCGATTGAATTCCGTGTACCAATACAGCTGCTGGTTGTTTCCTCTCTCTCTCTCTCTCTCTCTCTCTCTCTCTCTCTCTCTCTCTCTCGTCACCAAAAAGCATGTCCGCCAATGGATTTTCCGAGCCGGTATTAATATCGGCGTGGGCTGAAATTCATACGACCTTTGATTTCCTTAATTTTTTCGCTTACTCGGGGAGTAAGCCTACGTTGTTGCTGTTGTTGCTCTTATTGGGGGTGGGGGTGGGGGGTGGAGGACTAGGCAAACCTAAAAAGGTCAGAAATTGGGGGGGGAGGGGTGTAGTAGGAAAGGTCTTAAAAGGCTGTTTCGCGTTGGGTTAAAGATACAGGAATCTTAGGATAGGATATTTATGATTCATTTATAAGAATGAAAATGTGAAACATAAATAATGTGAATGTTAAACAGCACAGAAAAATGATTTGCAATAAATTATTGCATATTTATTCTAATTTTCATTGGTGAAACAACGCATCATTTGACCGTAGATTTTAGCACGTGCCTCGAGTAAGCTGGAGGTCGGATCATGACTTGCTTTTGTTTCTGAGTGGAAAGGACACCAGTTTATATTGCTTTAGGATTGATTCCTCAGGTCGACGTTTTCGTAAATTCGTCCTAATGATTATTGCAATCTAATTATGGTATTGCAATGATAAAGGTTATTATATCAGTATGAAAGTATACAGGTTTGAAAGATTAGACAGGAGGAAACCTCAAAGCAGTTGCACTATGAAACAATTGTTAGGAGAGGGTGGAAAGTAAGATGGAAGAATGCGAACATAAACGGAGGTACAGTAAAAAAGAATTAGAGGGATTCCCGTTAGAGCCCGAAGGGATACTGCAGAGATCCTTAGGAAAGCCTACGGTACACTGCGTGAGGTACATTGCCGGCACTACCTAGCTACGTGGGATATATCTTGAAGTCAAGAGTATGAAGAAACTATGATGAAAAGATAAAAGATAAAGATACTGATAAGCAAATCTATTAGGAGGAGATGATAGCCAGTTATTCAGTCGCTTATCAGCATAAAACCTAGATCAAAATACCTCACTCAACTCAATCCTTTAAAAAAAAAAAAAATCTGAAGAATATTATTCAGTCTGACCTTGAACATCAAATTAGAGTTTTCACTTCTGCTTGGCCCTCCTAACACCGGCGTTTAAGAGCCGACTTCTTATTTTTTTTTTCCCCGTCTAATAATTAGGTGTCGGCCGCTTTCTGGCGTCACACACGAGTTACTGATCTCCAAATAAGCGGTGGTAAGAGTTCCGCCCAGAACCTATCTCAAGACTGTCTGTAGATGAGAGAGAGAGAGAGAGAGAGAGAGAGAGAGAGAGAGAGAGAAGAATGTGTATATATAATCTCTAGATAATCGTTTACTAACTGGGGAATTGAGAGAGAGAGAGAGAGAGAGAGAGAGAGAGAGAGAGAGAGAGAGAGAGAGAGAGAGGTGGTGTTAAAAATGGCTCAAAATTATTTGTATTGCATTAAAAAACCATTGGAGAGAGAGAGAGAGAGAGAGAGAGAGAGAGAGAGAGAGAGAGAGAGAGAGAGAGAGAGATAAGATATATATAATCTCTAGATAATCATTTACCAACTAAAGAGAGAATGTGTATATACATTCTTTAGATAATCATTTACCAACTGGGGAATTGAGAGAGAGAGAGAGAGAGAGAGAGAGAGAGAGAGAGAGAGAGAGAGAGAGAAATACTAACTTAGCAACATTGAAAAGCACTTTTTTGTTGTATTTTTTCAACAAAGTTTGTTATGAGCTGTTTTCCAATCGTCCATAAATATGAAACATCCATGATCTCATGTTTTCCAACATTCATTAATGTTTCTATCAAAGTTCACCTCCTCTGGAAATTTTCGTTATTTTATTGTATTCTATTCCGATATGTTAAACAGTATTAATTGCCTATAACGTAGAATGTAGGCCAAAAGCTAAGTGCTGGGACCTACAGGGTCATTCAGTGCTGGAACGGGTATTGATAGTAGAACGGTTTGAACGGTGTAACAGGAGGAAAGCCTCAACTGTTAGAAGATGGTTGTGGAAAGTCAGATGGAAGAAAGAGAACATGAACGGAGGTACAGTAAAATGAATGAAAGGAGTGCAGCTGGGGGCGTTAAAAGTAGGTCTCACGTCCTCTTAAAAAAGATAAAAAAAAGCAGACCTGAATGACTAGGAATTTCTCGTCTTTAGTTTCTACTGTAGACCAGTCGCTCTCTCTCTCTCTCTCTCTCTCTCTCTCTCTCTCTCTCTCTCTCTCTCTCTCGTTGCAGTTTTCACTTGGGAGAAGAAAGCATCCTTCAGGAGTCATATTTTTGATGCGTCAGTAAAACTGACCACAAATAAACATTATTCCGGCGGTTTACATTTCGAACGGAGGCCGACGGAATAGGTAATTTTAAGCGTAAAAAATGAAGAGCTCTCTTGCGATGTACGACTTTTCCAGTACAGATTTGGCGTAGATATAAAATAAATCATAAATTTACTGCTCAAATTATAGAACAGATTTCAAAGCGGCTGAAATTATAGAATAAATTTCAACCTTGACATAAATTTATGATAAATCATACATTTACCGCTCAAATTATAGAGCAGGTTTCAACCTTGACATAAATTTATAATAAATCATCAATTTACGGCTCAAATTATAGAACAGATTTCAAACATGACATAAATTTATGATAAATCATACATTTACAGATTTCAAACTTGATATAAATTTATGATAAATCATACATTTACTGCTCAAATTATAGAATAGATTTAAACCTTGACATAAATATATATTTAAACAATAAATTTCCAGCTCACATTATAGGATCCGAACGCACCCAAAACCGTATCATATTAACACTGAAACGAAATCTATAAAGAAAAAATAATTCTCCACAACGCACACTGGAATAATTACGAAATGCTAACAATGTAATTGAATCTCTAGCAAAGTCTTGATTATATTTAATAACGATACTAGAATTATTTCCTGAACCGCATAAATACCGTGTCATTCGTAATGCTCAACTCTCAAAGAATCGCATAACTCAATAATTGCCACAAGATAATTCCAAGCCAGCTCAATGGTTAAAAAAAATATTCACACTAAAAGTTCCAAGATACCACACAATGGCAGCCTACTGTTACTGTAATTCATACGTTATTGCAAAGGAAGGTACGAAAGCTTCTGCGTTGTATTTGTACTGTGTACGGTTTTCCATACACGTAATATACTCATGCAATAAAACAGAAATAAGACTAATGAAAATTCTACTTGTTCCAGTGACACTCATCAACATGCAAATGTATATAGGTATTCAGTATAGTAAACCAAATATAAATACTCAGTATATTAAACTAATTTCTACATAAGGATGTCAGCTTGTATGAAAATGACTGACAGGTAAACGACAACGACAAAAATTACCGTGACTATAACAATTTTTTGATTTTTGTCATAATCATCATTATCATTAAAACTACAACTACCACACCTACTTACGATATTTCTATCAGTTATATTACTTTATCATCATTACTTTTTTATTTTGATGAAAGTCAAAAAAGTCTAGCTTAAAATTCTTTCAGAAAAAATGATAATAAAGAAATTTATTTTCCCATGAATAAATCCATCAGAATCCGTACTAATATCATTATCAACATTTCTTTGTCATCATTACTATTATCACTATGATAATGATAAAAAAAGAACTAGCTTAAAATTCCTTCAGGTAAATAATTAAATTAGTTCAGGAAAATAATAAAAAAGGCAGTTTTACCCATTTTTGTTAGAATCCGTACTACTATCATTATAAACATTTCTTCGATCATCAACTACTATCATTATAATAATGATAACGAAACGTCCTTTTTCAAATTTCTTCAAGAATATAATAGAAAAATTAATTTTTCCTGACATTTCCTATCACAATCTATACTACTATTATTATCAATATTCGAAAATCCATTCCATTATCATTATAAACATTAATTCGATCATAACCACTACCATTATCATAAGGATAACAATAAAAAAATCTATCTTCAAATTCCTTCAGGAAAATAATAAAAAAAGTAAGTTTTCCTAAAACTTTTCTAGAATCTATGCTACTATCATTATCAATATTAAATCAATCATAACCACTACTATTATCATTAAGATAATAATAAAAAAAATCTATTTCAAATTCCTTCAGGAAAATAATTTTTAAAAAGTAAGTTTTTCTAAACTTTTCTAGAATCCATACCACTATCATTATCAATATTAATTCGATCATAACCACTACCATTATCATTATGATAACAATAAAAAAATCTATCTTCAAATTCCTTCAGGAAAATGATGAAAAACATAGTTTTTCCTAAAACTTTTCAAGAATCCATACCACTATCATTATCAATATTATTTCGATCATAACCACTACTATTATCATTAAGATAATAATAAAAACCTATCTTCAAATTCCTTCAGGAAAATAATAATAATAATAATAATAATAATAATAATAATAATAATAATAATAATAATAAAAAGGACTCAATTTCCTTCGAAACGTTCCATCACTTACCAAGACTTCTGTGTTTATTTAGATCCTGGACGTAATATGGCGGGTCTAGGGGGTCTCCATGATCCTGCTCTGGGGGGTAGTCGTTGTAGGCTCGGCCGTTGGGTCTTCCCCTCCCCTCACCCCGACCCTGTCTCAGCATCCTGCAGAAGACGCAGAAGGAGGAAGGAACGTTAGTTCTTTGTTTATCTTTCGGCTTCCTTACATGGCAATGGATTAACAGTAAATTTGCCTTGAGAGAGAGAGAGAGAGAGAGAGAGAGAGAGAGAGAGAGAGAGAGAGAGGTTCTAATTGACCATAAATTTATCATGAGAGAGAGAGAGAGAGAGAGGTTCTAATTAACCATAAATTTATCATGAGAGAGAGAGAGAGAGAGAGAGAGAGAGAGAGAGAGAGAGAGAGAGAGAAAGGGTGCTCTCATTAACCATATATTTATCATGAGAGAGAGAGAGAGAGAGAGAGATTTTCTCTAATTACCAATAAATTTATCATAAGAGAGAGAGAGAGAGAGAGAGACTCCAAACTAAGAGGTTACTTTTACCATAAAGGAACAGACGAATTTATTTACTGAATTAATACTCTTATAACAACACGGAACACTATTAACTTCTCAGGTCATACATGACAATTCATCCACACTTAAACAATAACAATGTGGTATATAACAAGACATATAAAACGGAACCAAAGTTATCTAAAAATATAATTTCTACCAAATATTCAGGATAAAATATTATAATAACTAATATGATAAATGGTCTTGCAATGAAAACGAGGTCATGAAAAAATGGCCGCTAATTTCATAAGATAGATTCAATTGTGAACGAAACAGCGAAACTGTGATGAAGGTAAACATAGAATACGCATAAACAAATTAAAATATTTACACATACACACAAGTTATAGACGTGTATCCGCTTACTCAGTGCAATGCACTAACGTATGTAATCGTACATTTATGCACATGTCAATAACTTTGTTAAATCACACCGAGTTTAACTCATTAATATAAGGGCAAGTCAATATATATATATATATATATATATAATATATATATATATATTATATATATATATATATAAATATATATATAAAAGTATATAGACATCTAGTGTATATATACATATATGCACGCGTGCATGAAAAAATATCAAAAGAATATTCCCATTCCCTGTTCACGCAAAGAAGCCAAAATAGCATAGGAAAAAGGTTGGTCCTTGGGAGGACAAAAAAAAAAAAAAAAAAAACTTTATAACAATATCATATGAAAAATAATGGGTTAATGCGCGCGAGGGGTGGTATATATTTTCCGTTTCAAGAACACGAGGAGAGAGAGAGAGAGCTGAGAGAGAGAGAGAGAGAGAGAGAGCAGCAGCAGCAGCAGCAAGGCAGCGCGAGGTGCCTAACTTTTTAATGGAAAAATGGAAGATCAAATTCTTATGTTAAATATGGTAATGCCAAGGACTACGGCTCGGGTGGAGGTCCTTCGCTCTAGACGGGGGGTCCTGGGCTAGTCGGGGGAGGGGTTTAGGGGGAAGGGGGTGGAGCCACTACCACTCTGCCACAAGTTAAGGGCTCTGGGCAGGTTACAGAAAGTTATAATTTCGATTCAAGTGTACAAAAGAATGTCAGAATACAACAAAGGGAGGAAGGTTTGTTTGTGTCTGTTGACAAATGTATTATTATTTTATTATTATTATTATTATTATTATTATTTATTATTATTATTTTATTATTATTATTGTATTATTTATTATTATTATTTTGTTTTTGTTGCCTTCAGCGATGAAGGTTGAAAACTTATTATTATTATTATTATTATTATTATTATTATTATTATTATTATTATTATTATTATTATTATTATTATTATTATTATTATTATTAGCAAATTACGGGGGAGGTGTTACGATAAAACCCCATTATAAACCATCTCCGGGTCCCCACTATAACCCTGCCAAGTTTCATGCCCATCGGATCAGCCGTTTGGCCGTGATTGAAGATAATTATTATTATTATTATTATTATTATTATTATTATTATTATTATTATTATTATTATTATATTAAATACTCATAGTAGCACGAGTCTTGGAATGGCGAAACAAATCCACAGTCATGTAAGGGTACATGTATTTAACCATACATAGCTGTGGATCCGTTTATTATTATTATTATTATTATTGTTATTATTATTATTCTTGTCTAAAAACGACTTCCCTTCCTCCAGCGAAAGGGGCTGAATCGAATCAATTTTCCCATCGAGTTTTTTCCTTTCCCTTCAGCAATCCATCGGCTGCCTTTCCATAAACGCTGGAAGGGGAGCAAAGCAACGGTAAGATCACAAGCAAAAGTTTTTTACAGCCTGTTCAAAAGCCCAGCACCAGCACCAGCAGCAGCAGCGGCAGTTGGGAAGGCTTGAGCACGTATATATACATCCAAAGGAAGCATTTGTGTGCTGTACTGAAATTAATCCATTATTTACAGGGAGTTCTCTTTAGACTGTATCGGCTTGTCACTGATATTGAATACCAAACAGGTTTCGCGTTCATACGACGAAGAGCAGTTAAAAGATATGTGGTTCGGCAGGTAAGTTTCTACCCTTATCTTAGTCTCTCTCTCTCTCTCTCTCTCTTCTCTCTCTCTCTTCTCTCGTCTCTCTCTCTTCTCTCCTCGCTCTCTCTCTCTCTCTCAGAAACACACACACACACACACACACACCCACACACATATATATATTATATATATAATATATATATATATATATATATATATATATATATATATATATATAATACGTAGCTATAACGACTATTCACAGACTTGAACGAAATGGATACCTTAATTGTAACTGCCAGAGAGAGAGAGAGAGAGAGAGAGAGAGAGAGAGAGAGAGAGAGAGAGCCCAAAACGCCGCCGCATGCAGCAGGGAGGAGGGAAAATTCGAAGAGACTGACAAGCCCTGTGAAGCTCTTGGTGAAAGAGGGGAAAACACAAGAGGGGAAAAGAATGGAAGAGGGGAAACGGGTTTGACGAGCCACCCAGAGAGAGAGAGAGAGAGAAGAATCGCAAAGGCGGACGAGGAAAAAAAATTAACCCCCCGGGTCGCCTTCCCAATGATTAATGGAAATCTATGTCTTTCAGGCAACTATGAACACTGAAGGCACAGAAGGAGGAGGAACAAACATCTATAAACGATGACGTCAAAGGGAGTAGTGTCTGTAACGCATCTATAAAATGTGACAAAGTAAACATCTATAAAATGTGACAAAGGAAGCATCTCTAAGATGTGACAAATGTAGCTTCCATAAAATGCGACAGAGGAAGCATCTAATAAATGTGACAAGGGGAGTATCTGTAAAAGGTGATAAATGTAGCATCTATTAAATGCGACAAAGGAAGAATCTCTAAAATGTGACAAAGACAGCATTTATAAAATGCGACGTAAGATGCATCGATAAAACGTGATAAAGGAATCTTCTACAAAGATTGACAAAGGCGGCATCTATAAAATGTGAAAAATAACGCACCAATGAAACGTGACAAAAAAAGCATCTATAAAACGTGACGAAGAAAACATCCATAAAATGTGACAGTAAGCATCTATAATCTGTGACAGAATAAGCATTTATAAAATTTGACGAAGAAAGCATCAATGAAATGTGACAAAAAAAACAGATCTACAGAATGTGACGAAGAAAGCATATATAAAATATGACAGAATAAGCATCCACAAGATACCGGTACAAATGAAGCATCTGGAAACAAGAAAACCAAATGCCCTACAACGAATCATTTACGAAGTTTCAATAAAAATGAAGCGTCAAAGGAGTACAGGAGGTCACGAAATGATCGGCTTTTGAACGCAGAGGCCGAAGGAAAGGGCAACCTCAAGCCCTCATCTACCTCACACAAGAAAGAGCACTTGAAGAATAGATAGGTAAAATCAGAAGCAATAGAACAAGAGTTAGTCATTAAGTAACAAAAATTATATATACTCGTAATGTTAAAAAAAAGCAAATTAAATGTTACGAATTTTCAAATTAGATTATCCATGGAATTGTCCCCAAAATATAATCGCAATGCTACTACGATAGGAAGACCAACAAAATATGGATAAATAACTAAAACTACACCAATACATTATTATTGAGGCTTATAAAATCATAATTCATCATAGACCTAACAACATAAAAATAAATTTTCTTCGCAAAGATAGACAGCGTATAGCTGCAAAAAAAAAACAAAAAAAAATAATAAATAAATAAATAAATAAAAAAAATAAAATAGAAAAAAATGGAAAGTATGAAAACAATCATACAAAAACAGAGAGAAAAAACAACACAATCGCACAAAAAAGTGAAAAGCAAGCAAGCAGAATCATAAAAATAGAAGTTTTTTCGCAAAGCTAGACAGCGTATACAAAAACACAGGAAAATAGAAAGAACAATCATACAAAAAATTAAAAAAAAACATAATCATATCAAAACAAGGACAGATAAGAATGAAAGCGCAATCACAAAACAAAATGAAAAAATAAAGCAAGCACAATCTTAAAAATAGAAGAGGAAAGAAGAAAAGAAAAGAGAGAAAAATCAAAGGAGAGAAAAAAAAGCAAGAAGAAGCAGCAAGCAAGCAAGGTTTTAAAAAACAACGAATTGAGCTGGGGTCCATCCACCTTGCATGACAAAACAGCATAAAGCGATGGCAGGGGCCGGGGGCGGTGTGTGTGTGTGTTGTGTGTGTTCTCTCTGGTAGGTACCCATGATGAAAAACACAGATAATCGCAGATCCCAAGGACACTCGAGATTAAAAGCAAATAAACTGAGAATAACACCACAGGAAAGAGAGAGAGAGAGAGAGAGAGAGAGAGAGAGAGAGAGAGAGAGAGAGAGAAAGGGGGGAAGGGTTAGAGGAGGGGACCCGGTTGTCAAGCTGATATGTACTACAACGCTTATAAATCATGCTCTACATAGTGTATATATAATGCATACAAGCACACAGGCCATATATATATGTATATAATATATATATATATGATATATATATATATATATATATATATATATATACATACACATATATGGTAATATAAATTAATATCACTATATTCTTGTTGTTTTATATTATAAATTTAAAAAGAGAAGACCGTATAAAAAAATAATATATATATATATATATATCTATCTATATATATATATATATATATATATATATTATATATACGGGCAAAACAACGGTGGAAAAAGGTCGACCACGATTTAATAATGGCACTAAATTAACAGTCTACTGGTTCATATTCGGAGACCACGATGGAGCAGCCCACTATCATATACGGATATATAGGACCCCTCTCTCTCTCTCTCTCTCTCTCTCTCTCTCTCTCTCTCTCTCTCTCTGAGGCATGACCGACCGACTGCATCCAGACATTATTGTTATCAAGTCGCTTTTATTAAAAAGAATACAGAGAAAATGACGACCGAGCTCTCCTCGGCCCATCGGGCCAGAAGTCCGGCGCAAAATGAAAACGTCGATTTGATTCCCCTAGAAAGCACAAAAATCCATCAATGCTTGAGGGGGAGGGGGAAGGGGGGAGGGGGAGGAGGAAAAAACGATTAAAAACGCGTAACGTGCGGCCACCATGCATATCAAAATATACGGCGCCGGAAAACTGTTTTTTAATTTCGGGAAAGCCATACTGTATCAGATTTTAATACACGTACACCCGTATAACCGAATTGTTTATGCACGAACAGATGGCGGCTCTCGCCCAACCCCCCACCCCTCCTCGTATTCGACGAGCGGTATTTTTGGGCGGTATGGACACACGTGCATACACATACACATACACACACAGGCATACAAACACATGGCAGGCCGGATATATCACCGTTCAGATGTGTCAACGCGCCAGTGATGTCTGGTACTCAAACAATCGGCCGCTCCAACTTTCAGCTGTCACGTAGACTCACGTTATCTAAGCCTATGCTTTTTTTTTTTGCTTTTTTTTTTTTTTTTTTTTTTTTTTTTTGTGCGGGCGAATGTAGCTTTTTTTCGCCCCCGAACCATTTTGAATGAAATTCGCGAAGCTGTTCTACACCTTTGTTTTTTGGGTACATGAATATACACATTATATATACATCACTACATACTTTATAGATATATATATATATATATATATATATATTTATATATATATTTTATATATATATATATATTATATATATATATAAATATCTATATATATATATATATATAAATATATATATATATCATCTTATATATATATATATATATATATATAAATATATTATTGTAGTATGTGTGTGTGCGCGCGCGCGTGAATGTAATGATCAATTTGGAAAATTTGATGGGGTGAATCACAGAAATCTAACGCACGTGAAATAAAAATAATTTAATCTGAATTATTTCTAATTTTTCTCTTAGCGACCCCTTCTTCAGGGAGGTTTGAATGATGAACTGGTTTTCTAAATGTCAACCTTTATTCTCCCACCAAGTAACGTAGCATCACTGATTGATTGATAGATTGATTGTCTCGTCACAGTGTATCAACGTCCGAACAGCACAGGCCGTCGGCTGTCTAAGCCTTGATTAGAACATTTTTAATAACTCCTGCATCCTGCCCACGTCCGAACGATAAGTTAAGCACGACGAATTAAACGTCGACGATTGATTGATCACGTACAAAGACCTGGCGTAGCAAAGATAAGGCCAATGACACCGCATACATAATCTCATATCATTATGAAACAATTATGAAATAATTTTAAAATGTGCCGAAGTTTCTTCGGCGCGATCAAGTTTTCTGTATAAGCCGCGGCCCATGAACCTTTCACCCAGACGCACGATTATGGACAACTTTAACCTTAAATGAAATAATAATAAAATAAAAAATACTAAAGTTGGAGGGCTGCAATCTAGTATGTTTGATGACTAGAGGGTGGATGATCAACATACAAATTTGCAGCCCTCTAGCATCAGTAGTTTTTAAGATCAGTGTACAAAAAAAAGAAAAAAAAAATGCGGACGGATAGACAAAACCGGCACAATATCTTTTTTTTTTACAGAAAACTAAAATCGCCTCCTTTATCGGCATACGCACCCTTCATACATGACTGTAAATACCTCCTGACAACTAAGTCTTCCAACAGATTACTAAAGTTTTATCGAAACTGATGTCGTGTACAGAAAACAGATGAATTCAATCGTAGAGTTCACAAAAGGAAAATTAAACGAGAAGAATAAACGCATTCCAAAACGACATATAGTATACTGCTGCTAATTCCCGCACTGAACGTCTCTGCAAATATGGCGTCGCCTTGATGTATGGGCGAAGCTTCCAAACTTCGACTGGAGATAAAACAGCATGGGTCATTCCTCTCCTGGGAGATGTGGAGCATGTGGGGCTGTTGGGGGGAGGGGGGTGGGGGGGTTCATCGAACGTCCTGTATGTGTGTCACAGAGAGAGAGA
This sequence comes from Macrobrachium nipponense, assembly GCF_015104395.2. Classification (NCBI taxonomy): domain Eukaryota; kingdom Metazoa; phylum Arthropoda; class Malacostraca; order Decapoda; family Palaemonidae; genus Macrobrachium; species Macrobrachium nipponense. The sequence continues at coordinate 62,336,151 of NC_087209.1, forward strand.
GAGAGAGAGAGAGAGAGGAGAGAGAGAGAGAGAGAGAGAGAGAAAGTCATTTGTCAAACCTAAGTTGAGAAAATGCACGTTGATGACATGAACCTTGGAAATTATTATATATATATATATATATATATATATATATATATATATATATATATATATATATATGCACATATACATTATGATAGATAGATAGATATGTATATATATATATATATATATATATATATATATATATATATATATATAGTATATATAAATCAAAATGCGTGTTGCTATGTTTATAAATATTATTATTACTCATGACACTTCCTACTTTCCTATATCAAGCAATGAGCTAAATCAATATCGAATTCACTGTACCACACCCAAAAAACCAAAAAATGAGTTATACAGATATATCTGACAAGAGGATTTACCCCACCCAACATGAATTATTATACAACACATGATGAGTCCCTCTATATCCTGTCCATTATTATCTGAGTGCATGCCACTCTCAGTACACTGACAGCAGCAGTTGTTCTGGGGGAATTATAATAAGTACATCTGTCCTAATCGGATTCGAACCTTTTAGGGTTCGTGCAAGAGGGGGGGCGGGTTGTGGGGGGGGGGGCAAACAGTTGGCATGGCCAGCTGAAGCCAACTGTTGGCCCCCGCGCACCTGCCATAGTAGGAGCGAGTTCGAACCTGGTGTAGTTGGAGGGGGGTTGATGGGGGAGAACTTAACATGTTAAGCTTCAGTAATAAATAAATAAATATTTACGCAATATTACACACACACACACACACACACACACACACACACACACACACACACATATATATATATAATATATATATATATATATGTATATATATATATATATATATATATATATATATATATATATATATATATATAACTATACACATATATTTCTATGGCATTGCCGAAATCGAAGTTAGTGGTCCATTCGCCCCATAATAAATAAATAAATATATATAGATTTATATTATATATATATATAAATAATATATATATATATATATATATATATATATATATATATATATATACTATATATATACAGAGAGAGAGAGAGAGAGAGAGAGAGAGAGAGAGAATCATATGTCCATACCCTCACATCATTTGAATTCAGCAATAGCGAGGCCTTATCTTTTATTTCCTCCCACTACGTGCAAAAAGCCACAAACGCGACACACACACACACAACATACAAACACACATACACAGCCATACATATGGCACCCAAACCACACGCACAAACACCACTAACCTCACAAACACATCGGAAAAGAGATCTATACATTCGAACGCAACCAAGGGCCTTTGAACACCTCAATATACATATATGTTATCGGTTGTTTATTTAGTAGCGATGCAAATTTGATTCGCCTGGGAGGGGGAAGGGGTAGGGAGGGACAGGGTAGGAGGGAGGGAGGGAATGGGTGCGAACAATCCTCCTCCTCCTCCCCCCAACTCTCATTGGCTGGAGAAGAGGCCGAGTGGCCTCGCTAATCAACCTATCATGGGGATTCAATCATTGTCTCTGTATTCTAATTGGACAAAGAGGGTCCTGTTTTGGAGGTCATTGGAGGGTTAGGACTGACAATAGAAGATCTGAGAGCGAAGGAAGAGGGGACACTACACTGGAATGAGGAGAATGCTTCTCCACGCTGCGACGGGCAAGCACGGAGAGAGAGAGAGAGAGAGAGATAGGGAGAGAGAGAGATAGATGAGAGAGAGAGAGAGTATGATTAGCAGAATGAACCCAAAAAATAAAAGGATTTTTGCCGAGGAGAGTAAATATGAGATTTAGACGACGAGAATATGAAGAAAGAGAAAAAGAAGAGAGGAGAGGGAAGGAAAGGAAAAAAAGAGAGAGAGAGAGAGAGAGAATAGCACAAGAACGAACGAGAATATACGAGAGAGAGAGAGAGAGAGAGAGAGAGAGAGAGAGAGAGAGAGATATCAATATCAGGAGAGAGAGAGAGAGAGAGAGAGAATTAGCCAAATAATGGCACCGTCGAATATAGTATTTAAGGGGGAGAGAGAGAGAGAGATTAGCAAAGTCATACGAACGCCAGAATACATTTGAGAGAGAGAGAGAGAGAGAGAGAGAGAGAGGAGAGCAGCAGCAGCGTGTGTGCCCTTATCGCAAAATCGCAAAGGATCCCGGAAGCAAATAACAAAAGTAATGGGGTACAAATCCGGAGAATTTCAGCAAATGCTTTCAATTTCCAACACCGCTACTACTACTCTGTTAGAAAAATAATAATAATAAAAAAAAAAACACACATACACACACACACACTGGGCACACGGCCCCAATCCTCCCCAAACCACAATATAACACAGCGCGGATATAAAGACCATTATGCAGTTTAAAATAGCCCTTATCTGTCTCGTACACAAGTGAGGTTTTGTATATTTGAGAGATTTCGCGTCTCGAAAAAATGGATGATGATCAGTGCTAGGTATTCGTTATAAAGTTGTGGGCAAAAGGCCTATGTATGTAAATTTACACAGATATATGCATATATATATACACACAAATATACATAGATATAGGTAGACAGATAGGCTGATAGACACAAAGATACATAGACAGACAGATAGTTAGCGAAACACAAACATTATATATATATATATATATATGTATGTATGTATGTATGTATGTATGTATGTATGTACGTATGTATGTATGTAAGTTATCTACATCTAAAATTCACATCAACCAAACTCCAGGACAGGGTCTTAATAACATAAGCCCATTTATCCTACTGCATTTACTATGCACACGCGCACTCAAAATACATCCTCACGCCCGGATACAAACATGAAAGCTTCATTGCAAATGTACTAACTCTTTTTGAAAAAAGTAAAAAAAATAAAAATAAAAAAAACGAAAAACCCTCGGGACTTCCTCCATCCTACCAATGTATGCGAGGAGTTCAAGCGATGATTTGGCCTCCTTTGCACAACGAAGTCGCCATTAATTCCCGCCGGAGAAGACGGATCAAGAGGCCCATCAAATTATGCCGAAAAGGCCCCTCAACCCTCCCATCCCCCGGGAACGATATCATGCCCTTTTCATGCCCCTGCAGCTGTGCATACGGACTCCCGGCATACTTTCGTATGCATATACAAACACGATCAGTTTCCCCGGACGTGCGATGCATTACGATTTCATTTTGCGAGAGAATAGAATTCGCTTTTTTTTATATTATTTTTTTTATTTTTAAGGAAGGGATATTTTTAGAAGTCTATCCTGTGTTAAGAAAAAGTTTATTGCTACTTAAGGCTTGGACTGTAAAAATGCCTATGATATTATTATTATTATTATATCTGTAAAGAAATCCACAATTTTTTATGTATAAATATACATTAAAAATATGTACAAAATTTGTTCAGTATTGGATTTCCTCAGCGTTTTAGCGGCTCTTGCGATTATGAGATTAGAAAGGATTATCATTATTAATAATCATACAAGAGTAAACTTGATTTTACGAAGGAAAAATGTCCAGAGATGGAAAGCTCGACCTTGTGGCTCAGCTCATATGATTACATTTCGGAAAAGATCTGGATCTGGATAAGGGGACTTTCGGTGGTGGGGGGTGGGTTGGGGGGAGGAGGGGGGCAGTCTCAAATACAGGCATGCCAATATAATTATAGTATTATATATATATAATATATATATCTAGAATATCTATATCTGTATGATATTTATATATATATTAGCAGCAATACAAACAATTACGTTTACATTCTATCGGCCACAGTACATCCATTCGTATATATTCTGCAGCACGCAATTGCATTCTCTCTCTCTCTGGCGGCCCATCAGCGGCATCGCCAGAGTACCTCAGATTCAGTTAATAATCGTAAAGGAGAGTCCGGTAATTACAGCAAATGGCGCATCTAAGGCCGCCCACCAACTGCGGTTATTCGAACGGGAAAAGTGCGGCAATGAACGTCGTTTCTAATCTTCTTTCCGTCCCGACTAACGTGGCAGGATTATTATTATTGTTATTATTATTACTGTTATTCTTATTATTATTATTCTCATCTCCTTTTCTCCATTTGATCCTAGAGTTTCCGAGCCGCCCGCGTGACGTCACTTCATTAATATTGGTGTCAGAGGGAGTAGCCCGGTCGACTTTGGTACGTACAGTGTTTATCTGTATCTCTCTCTCTCTCTCTCTCTCTCTCTCTCTCTGTATTCACTGCTAACTTTGGGACATTTCTCTACTCCGATATCAAAATTCGAGTATGGATAAATTCTAATGAGGGCTTTCAATACCAAAACTATTTTTTTTTTTTTTTTGATTTAGTGAATCTTTTACAATGAAAGGGGTACCAAAGGAATGTAAACTCAACCGCCCCCCCCCCTATACTCTCTCTCTCTCTCTCTCTCTCTCTCTCTCTCTCTCTCTCTCTCTTCAAAACAAAGACACCCGTTCACTCCGCATGAAAGGGGTGACATTGACATTGAGAAGACTTACTGTAGACAAGAATATCCAGTTCTTTTTTATTTCTATTTTTTATTTTTACTTTATACTCTTTCTTGCTCTGAAGGATACTAAAGCAGCCTTCAAGTAGGACTACCGGCCGTGCAGAGAGAGTGGGGAATGGGGGAAAATGGGGATGGGGGTAGGGTGGGGGGCGGGTTCCTGTGGAAAGGAGCCTTCTAGGAAGAAATAACTTCGAAGCCCGCTTTTCCGGCATAACCTGGGAATGTGGTGGTACGACTCGTCCTGGCAAAAACGGGCTTTTCTCGAGGTCATTTCGTCTCCGCGTGTGACAGCAGCGGTCCTACTCAGCCGGTCCCATGTGTGTGTTTAGGGCACCTCGTTTTGTTTCTTATGAAGGTCCTCCCGAAAAGGCTCCCTCCCCAGTCCGCGAATGGGTATTACCTTCTATTTTTCGGGTTCCGACTCTCGCCTTTATTGGCGTCGTCGGAATTCACGCCGCGCTAATTCTAACCCTTCCCCCCGCCCCCCCCCTCCCACTCGTCCCCTCATACCCCTGCTACGAGCTTCTCCTCCACCCCTCCACGCCCCCCCTCCCCCCGAAATTAGTTGAAAGACGTGTCGTATAAAACCTTTCATTAAAGCGAGTGGAAGTTGAAATGGAAAGGCGCGGAGACACGTCTTGGCTGAATATGAAACGCCCCCTCCACCCTCCCCCTACCCCCGCCCCCTCCTAACACATGAATTCACTTTCGTCTTCATTTTCAAGATGAAATAGACTGTCTTTTTTTTCCTCTCTGGAATTCGGGATTAAATCGAACCAGGGATGGCGAAAATGAGACGCAGTCTGGTTTAAAAAAAATTAAGCAAAGGGATGGTGTGGGTAAACAATTGCCAGCGAAGCGTTCGAGATGAAAGCCAGAAGCAACGGACATATGGAAACAAGATATATATGATAGTATATAAGTATGTATGTATACATAAGTATATATATATATATATATATATATATATATATATAAAAACATATATATATATATATATATAAAAGAGAGTTTATACTACATTTAAAGAATGTTTCATGAAAGCTATAAATTTCATAAATATACAATATATGCGTACATACATACACTATATATATATATATATATATATATATATATATATATATATATCATATATATATATATATATATATATCTATATATATATATATATATATATATAGATATATACATATATATATATATATATATATATATATATATATATATATATATATATATATATATATATATATATATACGTGTTTGTGTGTGTATGATAAAGGATATATAGAGAGGAGTTTTATAACTTCCATGGAAAAAACCTATTTACGGATTCCTCAGAAAATGTCCTAAAAAATAATTAACATGTACAGAAAATTCCATGAAGAAAGATAGATGTCTTTGCAGATCGCAAACACAAACATCCCTAGAGCCCTTCCGGCAAAGAGAGAGAAAGAGAGAGAGAAACTGCAGCAGAAGACAAGGGGACTACTATACTGGCACTAGAGCGAGGAGGAGAAGAGAGAGAGAAGTAGAGAGAGAGAGAGAGAGAGAGAGAGAGCGATTTCGGTCCCGAACCGGGAGAGACCATTTGCGTCAGGGATCGCCGGCGATAAGGAAATTATGAACACCGTATATTAACTTTAATCTCCCCGGCCATAAAAACAGGAAGCTCTTTTGGAAGCTCTTTTCGCAGAGGCTATGAATGACCTACGTATGCCAGGCTAAGCTGCCGGGCCCAGGGTCTACAGGAAATAAGAATGTAAATATAAAGAGATGTGAAGTAAGCACAAGGATGTGGTTAAATCGTATTATTCTTCTTGGGTGATATAATCGTTAAGAATATAATTATACAAGGCATCATCCAAATTACTTGTGGCGCATGATAAAATCTAAGGTCAAATGGCGCTTTGTTTCACCAACGAAAATGAAAATAAAGAAAATCTATGCTCAATGGCGTGTTGTTTCACCAACGAAAATTAAAATAAAATCTACGGTCAAATGGCGTGTTGTTTCACCTGATTGTTGAAATCTAGGTCAAATGGCGTGTTGTTTCACCAAAAAAAATTAAGATGAATGAAATCTATGGTCAAATGGCGTGTTGTTTCACCAAAACAAATTAAGATGAATGAAATCTATGGTCAAATGGCGTGTTGTTTCACCCCCCCAAAAATTAAGATGAATAAAATCTATGGTCAAATGGCGCGTTGTTCCACCAAAGAAAATTAAAATAAATACACCATATTTAACTAGAAGTAATTGTTCTGTGCTGTTAAACATGCACATTACTTATTTTTTTAACATTTTCATTCTAATAAATAAATAATAAACATACTCCCCTGAAATTCCCGTATCTTTTTAACTCACCGCTAAACACCTTTTTCAGACCTTTTTAGGCTCTTCTATAGACCTTTCCTACCATCCCAACAATAACAACAACAACAAAACAGCTTGTAGGCTTACTCTCCGAGTAAGCGATAAATGAATAAATCACTGATTACCACAGAGCCACAACCTAAATGGCTAGCTACAAGACGCAAAAATCACGAATAATGCTTTTACAACATGAAGAAAAATATGTTTACCACTGGCACCGTATTATCATTACGGGATTAATGCAGCAACACATTAACATTTCAGATGTTCCATTATTGCACTTGGGCGTGATTTTTTTTTTTTTTTTGAGAGAGAGAGAGAAGGGAAGAGAGATGTCAGAAGGTGAATGGCAATTCTGTGCAAAACAGTTGATATTTTTCTTAAAAAATTTTTTTCAATGGTGCTCAGAACGAAACGTGCAAAGAAAGTTATAACCTAAGTCTCGCCTATTGAAAATAGGCAGAGTGTAGGATTCTGGAAATACGGAAAAAGGTATAAAATTCCACAATAATGAACGCAGATAGTGCCAACAATGCTAAAAAAAGCTGTAGTTTAAGTCTCGCCTCTTGAATATAGACAGATTATAGGATTCTGAAAATAATGAGCGAGGAATAAAATCCCACAATAATGGACACGAATCGTTTTAAAGATAGCTCATAATGGTTGCATGACGTTGCCCATTATTGCATGGTATTGTAGCTGATATCTGGACGCGGAACGTCCTCCTATTCCGGACACGGAGTATTATCCGGACAAGAATCCGGTCACTTCTAGTTTTTTTTTTTTTTTTTCTAAGGCAAAATATGTTTTAACGTCTTCTTTCTAATCTCTTTAATAGAAATGAACTTCGCGTCATTTCAACCCACGAGTGAAAGAGGACGAAAGTAAAAAAAGAATATCTGTAAATAATAAAAATTATGACCAACATTAAAATGCAACGGATTATACGACTTGCATTACAATATCTCTCTCTCTCTCTCTCTCTCTCTCTCATTACCAACTTAATAGAGCCAGAATTACACAATCTGCTTTGCCACTCTCACTTTTTGTTTTATAATCGCTCCTATTTAAATAATCTCTGTCTCTCTCTCTCTCTCCGTCCAGCGAATTATCGGGTTTAATAAAGTCGGCCCGTGCCGTCCGCTTTATTCCAAAGCAGAACAGCATAGCAGCAGAACAGCAGAACAGCAGCAGCAGCAGCAGCAGCAGCAATAATCAATTAAAACGGGCGCCCACCAAACTCCATGACAGTTCTCTAACAATGAAACGACAATAACCTCACATGTCAATTTGGACGGGGATTTCGCCCCCCGCCCCCCAACTTTTTTTTTGTTTTGGACCCGATATATTCCAACTATGGCCGGAATATCCGTTCTCCCCCCCCCCCCCCCCCCGCCCCCCTCCCCAAACCTGACGTTATTTCATTTGCAACGGGGCCACGATTAATGCTGACATTTTAATACGTCATTGATATCCAGGTTATATATAGCTACTTGGTGTCGTAGATCTATTACATAAGACAGGTCACAGTGGACTGGTGCAAACCTTATGTAGGATTGTGAGAAGACAGTTTCTAAAGAAATATATCAATGAATTTAGCTAAAAAATAAAAAATAAAATCTTTTCTCGTGAAATAAAGGTTAGGGGGAATGTTCGTTATAAGGTGTGTTAATTTTTTTTTATTTAATTAAGTCAGGTAGGTGGTGGTTCTTTTTTTTTTTGAAAAGCAGTATCAATGAATCGGATGTCCCTGATTGTGTAAAACATCGAAATATTATACTATAGTATATGTTATATTTATGTATATATATATACTATATATATATTATATATATATATATATAATATATATATATACACACACACATACATACATACACACACACACACACACACACACCCCACACACATAATATATATATATATCTGATATATATATATAATATATATATATATATATATAATATATATGTGTGTGTGTGTAGATCTAAAAATTCTAGCACTGTGGCCAGGACGCTACTCGATCATCCACGCAACTCATTATATCAACGCTTCTGGAAACAGGCACACAAGAACACACCCGTCTTGCATCACATTCCCAATAAATCAAACGACCCCTATAAAAATAAAAAAAGGGGGAAAAATTGTTGCAATAAATTCTCAATACATCAAACGTTTCTTGGAGAGGGAATTCAAGCACTACGTTTTCTTGGAAAGCTTTCTCAATACGAGAACAGCCTCCTCCAGGAGTTCGTGCAATTGCAACTTCTGAAGTTCAAGCGGAGACGCAATGCATTACTAACCTTAATACAATTATCCTTGTTTTTTTTTTTTTTTTTTAACCATTCACTTTCTATTTTCAGCTATCTCATTGTCAGTTGGTTCATATATTTTTTCTCTCTTCTTTCCGTCACCTTCTGAATGTTGAATGTGAGTTCTTTCTGATGAACACCATACTCTTCGGAAGATTGAATTTCAAGTTAATGGTCCCTTTGATGGACTTGTTTTGCATGAACAACAACAACAACAACAACAACAATAATTATAATAATAATAATAATAATAATAATAATAATAATAATGATAAATCTCCTTGTATTTTTAGAATTTATGTACATTTTTATCTATTTATCAACAGTGGGCTTGTTCTTTGTGAATAGGGTGATTTTCAGAGCAACAGCAACAAAGCAATAATAAATAATAATAATAATAATAATAATAATAATAATAATAATAATAATAATAATAATAATATAATAATGGTCCAATCAATAGAAGAGAAAGTTTCCTTGCACCAGACATATTCCAGCAAAAGACAAACCGACCTGCTGCATGTGTCCAAAAAATCCAAAAAACAGGTGTCAGGATGCACTTGTGAATGAAGTAGCCAGGGACTGTTCAAATAAACTTTCGAACTGCATACCGCTAAACCCACACAGAGAACAAGCCTCGATAAATAAATCGTATTGAACGGGCCATCCCTGTCGCCCCCACCCACCCCTCCCCTGCCCTCCATGATAAACGACACAGGCACCCACCAGCCTCATTCCCTTTCCCTCGTTCCAAGGCAAAATGAAAAGAGAAGAGCGACAAGCGAAGAAAGAACTTAAAACCGACTTCCTAACTCGCCCCAATCCGCCACTCCCCTTCCCCTACTCCCCCTCCCCCTTTTGGAAGAGAAAAACAAGCTAGAAAGACTAAAACCCTTCCTCTCGCCCACTCCACCACCCCCTGGAAGAGAAAAAACAGCTAAGAAAGAACTAAAAGCCCTCCTCCATCCCCTTTTCGCCCTCCTCCTTCACTCCTAGAAGAGGAAAACAAGCTAAGAAAGAACTAAAACCCCTTCCTCTCGCCCTCCATCCACCCCCTACCCCTTTTGAAAGAGAAAAACAGGCTAAGAAAGAACTCCCCTAAAACCCTTCCTCTCGCCCTCCATCCACCCCCTCCCCCTTTTAGAAGAGAAAAACAAGCTGAGAAAGAACTAAAACCCCTTCCTCTCGCCCTCCATCCACCCCCTCCCCCTTTTGGAGGAGGAAAACAAGCTAAGAAAGAACTAAAACCCCTTCCTCTTGCCCTCCATCCACCCCCTCCCCTTTTGGAAGAGAAAAACAGGCTAAGAAAGAACTAAAACATCTTCCCTCTCGCCCCTCCACCCACCCCTTCCCCTCATTTTTTTTTTCTTTTCGCTATTTCGTATCAATGGCTTCATTATATTTACCTGTTGAGCTCGCTAATCAATATTCAACAGGTAAGGAGGCTTACTATTCAAATATCATTAACGAAATAAAGCCGCCCAATTTCCATGCGAGAGAAAATCAGCTTTTACGGATCCGGTCTGCCTCGCAAATGAATTTTCATTTTGATTCGGAAACCGAATGCGGAAGCACCTTCGACATTAGCTTAAGAGCTCCCCAGTCAGACACATGATACGCCATTTCTTTCTTTCGTTTGTTACTTTCTTTATTATCATTATTATTTCTTGGTTCGTTTATTTACGCACATCTTTCCGTTTCATGGAGTGGAGAGCAATATTTTTTATTTATCTCTGTTCTGCTTGGTATTTTAAAACGGCATTTTTATCTCTTGGCTCCTATTTCCACACATTTCTTTCGCTTCTCATGGACTTATTTATACATTTATCTTTGTTCTGCTGGCTGATTTGAAAACAGCATTTTTATGTCTTGGCTTATCTAAACGGCATACATAAATATATTATATATATATATATATATATATATATATATATATTATATATATATATATATATAGAGAGAGAAGAGAGAGAGAGAGAGAGAGAGACGAGAGGAGAGAGGACCTATATATTATACACACACACACACACACACATAGCACACACATATATATATATATTACTCATACAAATACATATTATACTGTACGCGCTACTAAATAAATAGCCAATGAAAATAAAAAAAATATTTTAAAAACTGGAAACTTGGCATGGTTTTTAATCAAGGCTGGTATATACATCCTTGTGATCAAATATGCATGGTCGTTAAAAGCCCCCATGAACGTTTAATGCTCTGCTTGGAACAGGATATTTTTGCCCGGCGGAATGTTAAGTTGGAATGCTGCTTTAAATCCAGGTTTTCTCCGTCAATTCCTTACGCTTATCTTAAGAAAATATTACCCTCTCTCTCTCTCTCTCTCTCTCTCTCTCTCTTCAAATGTCTAAAGATCATCATCCACAACTTTTGAAATACTTGGCACACTTAAAACATCAGAATCGTCAAATATACAGAAATGTCATTTATATTCAACATTATATCATCGTGAAAGTGTCCTTTCAAAATTTGTATAAATTTGACATCAAAATTCAAAACGAAATTATATAAGTCAAATTCGCTGCTGACAAGAAACGATAACGCTAATTACATTTTTAGAAATCAGCTGAATTATTTTGGATCAACACACACACTCCGTTTCTCTCCTCTCCTATAATCACACTAATCTTTAACGCACTTACACAAATAATCATACTTATCTTTCCAACACACACACACACAAACACACTCTCTCAAAACACACGCACCTTAAATCTCGTCTCTAACATTCATACTCTTCTCTAACACACATAAATACATACATACATAAATCTCTACTCTCCTCGCCAACATTCACATATACACACACACACATACACCTTTCTACTCAACACTCACATTCTCATCGCCAAAACATACACACACACACTGGAAGGAAGGCAGGACGCACACAAGAGTCTGGAAAGCTGGAATCCCCTCGACAGAGAGGCAGGTCGAATTAATTGAGTTCAGTGATACAAACAGAAAGGAGGGCAGCGGTTGGGGTGGGGGGAAGAAGGGGAGGTTTGTTAGCCAGGGATACCGTCCCCCACCCCCCACCCCCTCCCCTATAAACTCACCCCCTCCCTTCTTACTCTCAGACAGATTTCATCCACCTGAGCCCAGTCTTTGTAATGGTTGCATCTCTAATTAAGGGCAATTAATGCGGGGCCAAAATGGAGTCTCTAGACCAGTTTTCCCAGAATCACGTGACGAAGCCTTCGGGGAATATAACAACCTGGATGGACGTGAGCGGGGTTTCTCTCTTAAGAGAACAGACTTAATCCTAAATAATTAATTATTTAGATTACATTTTTTTATTCTAAATCATTGATGACGGGTGGAAATGAGGATTTTTTTTCCTTTTTTCTCCCACAAAGAGAATATCAAAAGGGTTTTTGATTTTACAGAGAAATTGCCAAAACGTTTCTTGTGTTGGACGGATGTAAGAGAAGATTTTGATCTAAGCAGAATAATTACACGTAACGACTTAGATGAAAAGAAACATTTAATTTTCAACTTTAAAATGGAAATGACAGATATTTTTCCTAAAAGAAAAGTTGAACATTTATTTTTAAGCTTCAAAAAGAACATGAGAGTTATTTTACCTAAATAATATGACAGGTAGTTTTCCTAAAAGAAAAGTTCAACATTTATTTTCAAACTACAAAAAGAACTTAAGAGGTATTTTACTTAAGCAAAGTTACGAAAATAATGACTTATATGGATATAAAAGGTATTATTTTTTCCAAGGAAATCAAAAGTTTTGTTTTTATAATGTCAATGGACGCTGGAGAAATACATTCTATAAATTTCATTCATAAAAATGAAAGACTGCAGAAAATGGTAATTAGTTTAAATGGATGGTTTGACTTGAAAAAAATATGGTTAGATGGAACATTAATAGAAGTGTGTGTACAGGCATAAACAGGAGGTAGGAATGAAAAAAAATGGCTGGAGAGATGAAAATAAAAGTGCCAGTATGGAATAATAAATAAAAGAATAAGCTGATGAATATAAGCATAGCTGGGAGTAAGAATGAATTGGGGAGAAGAGAAAAAATAATAATAACCGTATGGAAAAACCAAATTAAAGGCTGAGATGAACGATATAATAATAGCTGAAGGAAAGAATGAATAGGAGAGAAATAAAAATAATGTCAGGAAGTAAAAATAAATGAAAGATGGAGCTGAGGAATATAATAATAGCTGGAAGAAAGAATGAATAGGAGAGAAGAGAATAATAATGTCAGTAGGTAAAAATGAATGAAAAATGGAGCTGAAGAATATAAGAATAACTGAACAAATAAATTGAAGAGAAGAGAATAAAAATTGTCAGTATGGAATAATAAATAAAAGATGGAGTTGATGAAAATAAGAATAGCTGAAAGAAAGAATGAATGGGAGAGGAGAGAAAAATAATGTCTTGGGGTAAAAATGAATGAAAGATGGAGCTGAAGAATATAAGAATAGAATAGGAGAGAAGAGAATAATAATGATGTCAGTATGGAAAAACAAAATGAAAGACTGAGCTGAAGCATTATAAAGAATAGCTGAGAAAAATAATGAATGGATGGATGCCTTACAGTAGGTGGGCAACGCACACGGCATTTTGTTAATTGCATTACTCTCTTATTGATTCACACTGACAAAGAAATGGACGGTTGACAGGCGAAGAGACAGTAACCAAACCCATTATGAGCTGGGCCTATCGATCTCACAGCCACATCAAACTTCACTGAAACACACACACACACACACACACACACACACACACACACACACAAAAATTATCCACAGACAAGACCAGCGTCCGTGAATTTTGTGAAAACACCATTCGAGAATTAGCAGAATTGATAATGGAATGGTTAAAAGTAATAAATTGTGAGATTGATTGTTTGTATTGTTTGTTTTTGTATGGTGTTTTTACGTTGCATGGAACCAGTGGTTCTTCAGCAACGGGACCAACGGCTTTGTGACTTCCGAACCACGTCGAGAGTGAACTTCTATCACCAGAAATACACATCTCTCACACCTCGATGGCATGCCCGAGAATCGAACTCGCGGCCATCGGGGTGGCAGGCCAAGACCGTACCGATCACGCCAGAGGCACTATATAAATTGTGAGAGGAAATATTGTAATAAATTGTGAGAGGGCATATTCCAAATGTCTGTTGAGACAAAATACATAATAATGCATTCGTATGATAATGACCCTAAATACAAGGGGGGAATATTCCCAGTTTCTATGTATCATGAAAGAAGTTTGGAAAAAAAAAAGACAATAAGATAAAAGTAACGAAACAAATTGTCTGATAAGCATTTCATAGAAATATCTGCGAATATATATTTCAGACGAATTAAATGCTTTTTTTTTATGTTCAGTGTGTTAACAGTATGCACGTCTTTTGCTATCTTCAATCTCTCTCTCTCTCTCTCTCTCTCTCTCTCTCTCTCTCTCTCCTCTCTCTCTCCCTCCTCTCTCTCTCTCTCTCTCCTAAACACAGACGACAAAGAATATAAAATTCCTGTTAACAATTTAGCTCTCTCTCTCTCTCCTCTCTCTCTCTCTCTCTCTCTCTCTCTCCATTCCTTTCAGACCTCCCCCCACTCAAAAAAAAAAACACGTTAAATCCTACACTCTGCAGCGCAACTCCCCAAGTGTAACTTGTCAACAAGTAAGAGTCTACCATTAAATGAATGGGACATCGATAAGACATAATCACCCTCTCCCAGAGTCTAGCCATTAAACCACCCGCCCTTCCCCTTCCCATTCCCCCTACCACAAAACTCTCCTCCCCACCTCCAAACAAAGTCTAATCTCTTTTTACCTACCCCCTCTCCCACCATCTAATCCCCCTCCCCCAATTATCACCCTCCCCCCTTTTTCCAAATCCCGGAGATGGGAATTACCTCTCCGTTTTATAATCTCCTGGTTTACAAAAGACACCCACATATATATAAAATGCAGCATCACCTTTATATATATATAAATATATATATATATATATATATATATATTATATATATATATATATATATATATACACTAATTATAAATAAAGATTTATGTAAGTCTGCATATACGTAAATGCAAACGAAATTACTGTTACGTTCGTATAGGAATGTTGCATTTAAAAGTGCATTATCAAGTAGAACAAAACCAGGAAAAAATTCATTAAATCACATAGAGAGAGAGAGAGAGAGAGAGAGAGAGAGAGAGAGAGAGAGAGAGAGATTACGAAGAACTCTCGAGCGAGCAGGAGAAAGGGGTGTGCCAAGATTTAATGATATACAACAATGGCGAAGATCCAAATATAAAATACATTTAATAAGGCAATTAAGTGCGTCTTGACTTCCATAATTAAGTTCTTTGTAAGGTATTACATCACCCTCATCCATTCTCTCTCTCTCTCTCTCTCTCTCTCTCTCTCTCTCTCTCTCTCTCTCTCTCTCTCTGTAATATTTTTATGAGATATAAGTGGCAAAATATCCAATTGCGAACTACTGGAAAATTCTCTCTCTCTCTCTCTATCTCTCTCTCTCTCTCTCTCTCTCTCTCTCTCTCTCCCCCCGAAACTGAGGTTCATTAGTTAAGGATGAACCTTACTGAGCAAATAATTTATCATACTCCTCAGTCTCGCCTCCCTCCTGCTGAGGGAAAAAAAAAAAAAAAGAAAAGCAGAGCCTTCCGCTTATAATTACCGAGTCGGCGTGGCTCTGCTAATTCTGCTAAGAAAGCAGATCATCCCATCGCCCGAGTGTCTCCGTTTATTCAGGGGAAACCAGAGATTTATTCAAGAAAACCACACATCTATTCAGGAAAACCAGAGATAAGATCAGATGGGATCATAAGGTAGAAGAATAAAATTGATACAATAAAACCGATAATTTCTTCGATTACGGATAATGATGATAACAGAGGAAGAAGAATAAACGTTCAAAGTAAGAAATACTAGAAATGGAAATAAAATAAAAAAAAAGATAAAAAGAACAACATAAGTAGAAGTCAAGATGTAAACTAACAAATATAGAGAAATTATTTAAAAATAGGTAAATCAAACAAAAATACATAGATATAAAGTGAAAAGGTAGCCTGAAAAATGAAAAATAAAGAGAAAATCTCGAGAATGTGAATAAATAAAAGCTAGAAATAAGGATATACAACACCAAACGCTGAGAGAGAAAAGCAACATCAGAGAGCAGCAGACACACGGAGAGAGAGAGAGAGAGAGAGAGAGAGAGAGAGAGAGAGAGAGAGAGACCCCCTCTAACGCCAGATGTAGTTACAAACCGGGAGAGACCAATTTAGGAAACCACTTAAAAAAGAAAAAAAAAAAAAAAAAAAACGCCGCAGAGATCAAAAAGAAATTCCCGACTAACCGACACTTCAAGAGAGCCGCGTTCTCGAAAACCGTGTGTTCTGGAGACTTCGCAGCCTCCTCTTGCTCCCTCAAGACGAAATCTCGGAGTAGGTTCGCTTCAGGGTGGCCTCGCTACCTGGGATCGAGTGCAATTCTCCACTTCTCTCCTCCTCCTCCTCCTCCTCTCTTCTTCTTCCTCTCAGTTTTTTCTTCTTCTTCTTCTTCTTCTACTTGACATTCAAAGGACTTCCATTCCTTTAATGCGGGCTTCGGGAGACCACGGGGGGAGAAAAATATCAAATGCTCCATTTTGAATAAAATGATGCCCCGGAATGGAAAAGGGGGTCAAAACTTGCCGTTTTCTTTTCTCTCTTTCTCTCAGTCGTTCGAACACTGTTGTTTATTGGCTAGGCAAGTGACCAATGCCGTTGAATTCAGTGATGGAGTAGCGCATGTATTGACGGAGAAAGCTGCACCTGGTTTTCATCGAGGGGCTTATGAATGCGGATAAAAGTGCAACCGAGTTGTACTGACTAATGTGCTCAGGGATAAAGGTGTTCATAAATGCAGGAAAAATGCACAAGAATTGATTGAGGTTTTTATGAACAGGAAACTAAAATTGCATGTGATTAGATTGAGGTGCTCACGAATACAGGTAAAAATGCACATGATTTGCATGAGGTGCTTACAAATACAGGTAAAAATGCACATGATTTGACTGAGGTGCTCACGAATACAGGTCAAAATGCACTTGTAAAAACGCACTTGATTTGACTGAGGTCTCAAGAATACAGGTAAAAATGCACCTGATTTGACTGAGGTGCTCAAGAATACGGGTAAAAATGCACATGATTTGACTGAGATGCTCAAGAATACAGGTCAAAATGCACCTTATTTGACTGAGGTGCTCAAGAATACAGGTCAAAATGCACCTGATTTGACTGAGGTCTCAAGGAATACAGGTAAAAAAGCATCCCATTTGACTGAAATCTCAAAAAGAATACAGGTAAAAATGGACAACCCGCTTTTGACTGGGTCTCAAGAATACCAGGTAAAAAAATCCTCCGATTTGACTGAGGTCTCAAGAATACAGGTGAAAATGCACCCGATTTGACTGAGGTCTCAAGAATACAGGTGAAAATACACCCGATTTGACTGAGGTCTCAAGAATACAGGTCAAAATGCACCTGATTTGACTGAGGTGCTCACGAATACGGGCAAAAATGCACCTGATTTGACTGAGATGGGTTCTTACGCATACAGAAATAAAAGTGAACCAGGTTTCAATGAGCTGCTTCAGCTAAGACCCTTGGCAAATAGTTTCTCTTATTGTTCATGAATGTAGCAAAAGTGTACGTGATCTGATCGAGGAGATTTTGTATACAACATTAATATTTGACCTGATTTGACTGAGATGTCCAACAATCAATTATGAAACATGTAAAAAAATAGGTTCTAAATGTTCTCACAGAAGTACTCACGAAGAAGGAGTTAAAGAAAATGGGTTGTACCTGAATACATTGAAATGCTGACAATCACGGGCTACTAAAATTCCCTGTGATTCCACTTACGCTTCGATGCGTAAAAGCGCCACTTAAAAAAATAAAGCATCTCATCAATGTACCCGATTTAGCAGAACTACTTACGAACATAGATTTAGAAGTATATATGTTCAGTGATGAAAAGTGACCTTATAGTTGTGTTAAAAATAAAATAAAGACAAACAAATAGAAAAGATTTTCGAAAAGTTTGGAATAAACATAGCTAAGAGACATAATAATATTAATAATATTAAGACACATACACACATATAATATATATATATATATATATTATATTATAATATATATATATTATATGTATATATATTATATATATATATATATATATAGATATAGATAAGATTATATACCTATTCTATATATATATATATATATATAATATAATATTAATAATATATATTATATATATATGCAAGTGACCGTGTGTTTGTAAGTGATAAAAAACCAAAAAACCTAAACAGACGGAAGGGATTTTCGATAAGTTTTCTATGTCTGTAGAATAATAATGGGAAACATTTGGTAAGAACACAGTTAGGACATAATAAAGTAATAATATAAATGTGTGTAATATATATCATATTTATTATTACATTATTATGTCTTATGATGCTCTTTCCAAATGTTTCCCATTATTATTGTAGAGGTATAGAAATTTATCGAAAACCCCGTATTTATTTCTGTTTATTTTCTTTTCAACACTTACCAACACGGTATGCACATATAATATATATATATATATATATATATATATATATATATATATATATATTATATAATATATATATTATATATACACACACACACACAATTCATCCAATATATGTAATGTGTCACATAAAAATCAATTATTTCCCAAGACCACTCCCTAGAATGGGATCTCCTTTTAATGAAGGTACTACTACCTGCAACATCATAAACACGACAAAAGTCTCTTTTTTCCCCTTTCCTTGATATTGCCACATAACTCACGGGATTGATTTTCCATTTGCACACCGAAGGACACACACACACACACATTACCAATTTGGATATGGACTACATCCCTAACCCCA
>NC_087209.1:62360344-62367844 GCF_015104395.2 Macrobrachium nipponense
AAGAAATTCTGTTACTAAAAAATATCATCAAACTCTTAGTTGTTAAAGAAGGACGAGTGAGAGAGAGGGAGAGAGAGAGAGAGAGAGAGAGAGAGAACACACCCTGTCTCACAAAACATACCTCACTCACCTAGATAAAAAGATAAGATCCCAGACCGGCAGAGAGAGAGAGAGAGAGAGAGAGAGAGAGAGAGAGAGGGGAAGCAGGGAGCAGAGCAAAGAAAAAGGGTCAGAAAAGATAGGAAGACAATGTATCCATGTATCCGTGAAAACATGTTAAGTGCTTGAGAGACAGAAAAATGGATAGCGGCCGGTAAAGGAAATATATTGGATGGACGCCATGTTAGACCAGGAGGAGGAGGAGGAGGAGGAGGAAAAGACGGGGGGAGGGGGATGGGGATGGGGAGAGAACCTACAAAACACACGGCCCAGGGAAGGCTTCGCTTGACACCAGATGAATGGAAAGAATAATTGCATAGTTCTGCACCATGAGCCAATGGCTACAGAGCTGCAACAGGATACACACTGCTGCCGCGGGGAAGGAAGGAGAGAGAGAGAGAGAGAGAGAGAGAGAGAGAAACGCAAGGAGGAAAGGCTAGTACATTTCATTTGTTTTTCTTTTCAAAGTAAAAAAGAATGAGAAACACAAACCAATAGCTGTCACGGATATATTCGTAAGAAGCACGTTGAAACAAATACGTAACACATACATACATACATATGTATATGTAACTGGCACATAGATGCATAAATGGATAGATGATAAAGATACGAAACATGCACCACACAATATCTAGTACATATAGAATGACATGAAAAAGACTTTATGACAAGCGACCCGATAAACGCAAGTAAGCTGACACCTTACTACATGTTACCACTATGAACGTATCTGTCAATCACCCAATCTGTTTCTGTTAAATATTTACCATTTAAAAAGCGAATGCAGAGTTGCAAGCCGAGTTGTAGACTTAATAATACCTCATCTATCCATCACTCCCCACACAACACAGATAGCCAAATCTACTGGTTAGCAATTACCTCCTCAGTTCAATCATTTCAATACGAATCCAGAATTTCTGTTTGTCTTCGGGTCTTAAGTTGCTCACTGGCCAGTTGTTATATTTGGTTCATAATCTTCAAAATTCCAAGCGGTGGGACCTACGGGGTCAAACACCGCTGAAAAGAAAATTGAGAATAAAAGGTTTGGAAGGTGTAACAGGATGAAAACCTCGCTGCTGCACCGAAATAATTGTTAGAAGAGGCTGAGAAGCCAGATGGAGGAAAGAAAATATGAACGGAGGTACAGTAAAGGGAATGAAAGATGTTGCAGCTAGGGGCTGAAGGGACGCTGCAAAGAACCTACAGTGCACCGCGCGAAGTTCACTGATGGCACTAACACCCCCGACCCTGTACGGGGACCATGCTTTGATATACATACCTAGAACTGCACTGCTCGAATCCCATCCGGGGAGATGAAACGAAACAATCCCCAATAAATAAGATACTAAAGCTGCCTCCAGAACTAGATGGTAAGGGTGACAATCACATCCCTGTCAACGTCTGTCAAATTGAAACGCCATTTCATTCCGACCGCTGACAGAACTTCCGTCACCCGCGGGCAACACCCACAGACAGAAAAATCACGGGATGGATTCCGCAATCCTGCTGACGTTCCCTCCCACGGCCGACCCAACTCCCCTTTTTTCATTCCCCCCCCCCCCCCCCGCCCCCCCCCCTTCCCCAAAACCAAACCAAGAGAGGCATATAAGACAGCCGTAAGTCAGCCTTATCGCCATTCTGTCACCGCCGTTCATCTGTGTGTCGATAAAGATTAAGATTACCTCACTGTCTTACGAGACGACCCGCGTGGGGTAGTGGAGAGGGTCTTAACACCGAGTCGTGTTTCTCTCGGAGTCGTCGTCTCTGCTAGCATACGATCTCCTCAAAAAAATAAATATATATACAAAAACTAGGACTATAGAAAGAAAGGAGATCTCCTCCACGACGCCTACGCGTATCTGACGGAAGTTAATCCATATAGCTTTAGAAAATAGACCTCCTCCTGCTCCTCCTCCTCCTCTTCTTCTTCTTCTTCTTCTCTTCTTCCTTCTTAGCTTCAGAAAATAGACTTCTTCTTTTGGTAACGATAATCAAAAGATCGCTGAACCATGATGACGTAGAAAAAAGCGAGGGGACAAAACACACACACACATATATATATATGTATATATACACATATACATATGCATACATACCTAATCTTTCAAATCCCTCCCCGGAGTAGCGTCACGGGAATTGTAAACGGAAACCTCAAGTAATACATTTTTCAGCTCCGCTGCTTAAGTATCGGGAGGAAATAGGAGACAGAGATGAATATTCAGTCTCGTAAAACTACGTCTCTCTCTCTCTCTCTCTCTCTCTCTCTCCCCAACGAGAGCCTCGGGAACAGAGGTGCTACAGTTTTACGTAAGTCGTCGCCCCATGGGAACGGCATCTCTGAGAGACTAAAGAGGATGCCTTGGATTGAAGAAGTGCGGCCGATTTCTCTCTCTCTCTCTCTCTCTCTCTCTCTCTCTCTCTCTCTCTCTCTATCTTTGTTAATTATATCCTTATCTATGTACCCACTTTGAATAAATTTGAACTCTCTCTCTCTCTCTCTCTCTCTCTCTCTCTCTCTCTCTCTCTCATATATATATATATATATATATATATATCTAATTTCAAATATATTACCATTTCAAATGTAAGGAATTCTTAAAAACAGGAGCTAAAATAAAATACGCAAAACATATTAAAATAATTAGAAAACAAAACCTTAAAAAATGTTTAAGAAACACGTGTAATATTTATCACTAAGAAAACATGATAATTTAGACAGATTGATCAATATACATCATATAATGGAGTCGCTTCAATATGTTCACTGATGATATATATACGTATGTATATATTATATATTATATCTATATATATATATATATATATATATATATATATATATATTATATAAAATCACAGACGATACAATTCCCTACCTAATACACAAATATGAAAATACCCCACCAATTACATTCATACACACCAACAAGAATTAGCTTGGCTTTGAATAATTATCAAAACTAACTTCGCATCGACAATTATATATATATAATATATATATCTGTATATATCATATCTATTTATGTATGATGTATGTATGTTATATATATTATATATATGTGTGTGTGTGCGTGTAAATGTATATAGAATCTATATATTGTAAATATGTCGTCCATATCTAGCGAAGTTACGTAAATCTGCTACATTCTATCTAAAAAATAAAAAAATAAACTGGAAATACATAAAAAAAAAACAAAAATAGGATCGAAAAGCAAACCACAAAATACCCTCAAAGTATTTCTTCCGTAATCGACGTCGAACTCGGAAAAAGGGAACAGAATAACAGCCAGCCAGACAGATATTTTCATCCAGGCTCCGTTCATTCCGCCGTCAAAAGTATGGGTAATCGGAACCATTAAAAGGTTTGTTGGATAAAAAAAAAACAGGGAGGAAAAAAAACACTCCGTATTAATCTTTGATATCTGGCAAATGAAGTAGCGGCGTGTTTACTTTCCACGAAGCAAAAAAAAAAAAAAAAAAAAAATGTCCGCAGACTTTTTCCCCCACCCATCGGTCTTTGATCTTTGCAAGCACATCAAAGACCTTTCGTTATTAATGTAATTTCTAAATTCGCCGGCCAAAAAAAAAAGAAGATATTCCGAATGATTTTGATATGACGCCAATCATATTATGGTCCGATTGAGCCTCTGACAAACTCCGTACAGACGCGCTTTTGAAAGGACTCTCTAGCCTCTGGCCACCACCACCAACAGAGAGAGAGAGAGAGAGAGAGAGAGAGAGAGAGAGAAAGGCTTTTTCCAGCGACTAGCCTCTCCTGACCCAAAGCACGGACTCCGTGCTTTGCAACGGACGCAGGCCACCGATGACCTCAATCACACACACAGACACTTTGACCTCACAGGCCTCTTGTAACCCGAAGCATAGGAGCTGTTTCAAAGAACTAACTTCCTGACGACCTCTAGTGCAGAAGTGACCGCAAAAGACCTTCTCCCGATGACCCCAGCCACACTTGACGCAATTTGCAAAGGGATTTGCCCGTGACGATAAGCTCTCCCAACACCACCACCCCTCCTCCCCCACAACAACAGATGTGACATGTTCGCTAGTGTGATGCGCCTCTGGCGACCTCCTGAAGAGACAAGCTTCCAAAGGGCTTGTCTCTGTCGATCCCAGGCGCTGTAAACGCTTTGCAGAGTGACTTACCCCTGACGATTACTTACAGAGACGGACTTGCGCGAAGTTGCGTGAATAAATGACCAGCTAATCCTCCCACGTGAAAAAAAAAAAAAACCAAAAAAAAAAAAAACAACAAGCAACATCAACAACAACAAACAACATCGAGTCTGTACTTCCGTTTAGAAGACAGCGACCAGGTAATTCCTAAAATGGAAAAAATCTGCCTTGAGTTTGGACTATTACCGATCCTAAGACTGGAGGACAAGGAGACTGAACAGTGAGGAAGTTAAAAACAAAATCGCCTTACAAAAATAAACAAAGCAGCAGACTATAGCGATCTGCTGCGAGCGGCACTCGTTCACGACAAAGCCCGAAAACCAACGGAGCAAATCACTTAAAAACAGATGTGGGGTGGGGGAGTGGGGGGAGGGGGGGGGAGGGGATGGGGGATGGGGAGCCTTACTTGCATGTTATAGACAATTCGCCAAATGAAATTCATCGAAATTGCTTCACGGCCGACTTCCTTTAATATCTCTGGGAATACAGCGGTTCAAACGCCGGAAAATATCGCATTCGCGCTAATCCTGAAAATCACAATATATCGTTATTAAATCTGGCTCAATTTACCGAAAAGAGATTTCCACTGACCAGGACTATCTTCAATTAACTTCAAATGAGAGATTCCTGGTGTGTCAAATCGTGTGAGCGAGTTATGACAGAATTACGCGGAAAGGTATTTAAGAACTCTGTGAAGCGTTTGCTTATGATCACTTAAAAGTATACAGTCAATTTTTATTCTTAATCAGAAGATGAACCCTATTCATATGAAACGAGCCCACAGGGACAATTCGAGCTTCCAAAGAATGTGGGGTTCATTGGGAAGAAGTGAGAGGAGGTAAAGGGAAATATAAAAATAAGAGATCCCACTTATCAAAAAAAAGGAAAAATAAATAAATAGATAAAAATGTATTAAAACGCAATGAACTTGAACTTCTGAAGTTTCAAATGCACGACATCCTCAGGGAAGCTGTTTCGCAGTCCCACGATTAGTGATTATGAAAATAAAAAGAAGCAGCATTAAAGGATAAACACTGATAATAGATTGTAAAATTAACAAGTGCCCACATAAAGGGCGTAGGACTAGCAACCCCATACCTGATCACTTGCTGAGAAACATGAAGGCCAGGCCCTCCAGGTGTTATGCCTCCGAAGGGGAGCAAGTGTAGGTTAAAAAAAAACACACAAAACATACATATTTTAATTCAAGAGTATACTCATACAGATACAAGCTGGTATGTCAGCAGATCGTGCACAAACAAACGCGTCTATGAATACACATATATATACAATCGCTCTAAAGGGAGCCAAACTTATACATGAGTATACCATACACTAACGCATGTATGAATACACACAGTAGTACAAACGAATACATACGGATACACGAGCGAAGGAATACAAAGAGAACTGATTCCCAGAAGAGAATTGAACATAACGAGTCGACAAAATCTGACAGAGAATTATGATAACTTAGAAATATCCTCCCACAACCCTAATGAGGTATTCTAGGCTAGAGATGGTTATCATATTACAGCACAATAGAGTTACATCGCTGAGATGCTTTCAAAAGAATAAGGGAGAATTCAACCTATGTTTATTTATACTACGTATTATATATGTATATATATATATATATATATATATATATATATATATATATGTGTGTGTGTGGTGTGTGTGTGTGTGTGTGTATTATTTATTTAAGCATCTCTTATACACACACAGACATATATATATATATATATATATATATATATATATATATATATATATATATATACAAACATGAAGTAAAAAAAAAAACTGGAAATACGTGAATATAAACGATACGTAAATAAAAATAAACACCAAATATACAGATACATAACGATACTATACATGTAATCGCAAGGCATACACTTGATCTAAGCATACATGAACACGCAGTCATCATATCCTTGCCTTGACAAAAAATAATGAAATGGACACACATGTATCACGGTCCCTTAATAGGAGAGAGAGAGAGAGAGAGAGAGAGAGAGAGAGAGAGAGAGAGAGAGAGAGAGCCTCCCTTGATGACGAAGGCAAATTTAAAGGGATATGGGTGTGGACGATTTGCAGGTGAGTTCAGCGTCAAGTAATCCTCCTGTCTGTGTGAGTCAGACGATAGGAGAGTTGCACTGAAGTAAGTAACTAAATACACATAAAGATGTAAGATAAATGAATAAGAGTATATGAAGGTACCAGATCACGTATTTATGAAAATAGGGATACAGGTAGGGATGCAGGTACAAAATACGAAGCAGAAATAGTTATACAGGTAAAAAATAATCGCCCATCTGTGCGTATGTTTCCCAAATTATACTTAATTGTGTATACACGCCTCTCATTTACACACAACACACATACACTAACACACGCGCGCGCGCGATAACACGTTTCCTTAAGCAAACAGCATCCTAAAATTCTTTTTTATGAATGTTGCTTAAATAAATAATAGCGTATAATCCTTAACAAGCAAGCAACAATCACACATGAATGCTTTTTTCCCAAGCACCCTACATATGTGTGTACACTTCCCTGTCTCTATGTATAATAACCTAAGCGAACCAACCATGATGTCCGTTTTCTATACTCACACACGACTGTTTATGTATACCTTTTGCGCGCGTCCTTCCACGCGCACGCAAAACACCTCAAAAGTACAAAGGAAACTCTCACAACTTTGCTAAAAGAACGAAAAAACTAGGTCAGGGGCAAATAATGCAAAGGAGGCAATAAATTTATGCACAGACTGGAACCAGTGTCTTAAAGTATTCAAAGAACATCGCCTTCAGACGTCCAGGTGCGGAAGGAGTAGAGAGAGAGAGAGAGAGAGAGAGAGAGAGAGAGAGAGAGAGAGAATGCTTTACAAACACACGAAAAGAGAGCGTGTATGAAATATGAATAAAGCAAACGCGATTGAATGTTATTGTTGATGTCTAAGTAATTGGCGACATCACAAAATCAGAGGTCACAGACTCCCACAGAGAGAGAGAAAGAGAGAGAGAGAGAGAGAGAGAGTAAAAGTACCTCATCAACAACGAGACAACTTTACGAGTGAAAGAAAAGCCAAAGAAAGAAAAAAAAAACTACGTCTGAGATAAACATGGATTCAGAACA
>NC_087209.1:62372844-62390344 GCF_015104395.2 Macrobrachium nipponense
GAGGATGAAGAGCTTGTTGAGAGAGGAGAGGAGGGGAAGGAAGGAGAGGGAAAGTGATCTCTGTTCGTAGGCCATTATTAATAAAACCCGCCATTAAAACCAAAGAGAGAGAGAGAGAGAGAGATTGAGGGAGATGACTCTGATGAGCGAGAGCGAGAGAAGAGGAGAGAGAGAGAATTACAGATTATGCGCTACAAATAAACAAAACAAAAAAACAACGGAAGAAGACAAAAACTTGCAAAAACAACCACACAGTTCACCGAACAACAATTCCTTCTCTTGCCTTTACCTACGAAGCATTTCGGCCATAATTCAAAACGCACAGGTGAGGGTCGCGTATTTGTGTGTATGTGTGTGTATGTGTGTGTGTGTGTGTGTGTGTGTGTGTGTGACCCGGCATCTGGAAATTGTCACAGGAACGAAGTGGCAGTAGCGATCCCTCGCACAGTGCCAATAATCACAGGCTTTCACCACAACACAGGGGAATGACTTCGAAACCTTACACCCTAATTACTGCAAGCAATTGCACAAGAACTTTACTGCCACCGCCCTCTTTCCAACTTCCCCCCTCCGCCTCCCCCCCCCCTTTCTGTACTCATTAACTGGTTTCTCAGATACACAGCTCAACAAGAGAAACCACCCCCCCCCCCCATTCGACTACTGTGCAGTTCGTGGACTGAATGAGCTAACTTGCAAGAGGCAGACAGACAGACGTTGAGAACTGAATAGACCAGGTGTTAAGAATCAGAAATTGCAAACCAATTTACGGAGGAGAGAGTGTAGGAGAATTCAATACACCTGGTGTTAAGATTCTGACCAGTGTGTGTGTGTGTGTGTGTGTGCAGAGAGAGAGAGAGAGAGAGAGAGAGAGAGAGAGAGAGAGAGTGTGTGTGTGTGTGTGTGTATGTGAGAGAGCGTATTTGTGTGAGAGAGTGTGTGTAAGAGAGTGTATGTGTAAGAAAGAGAATTTGGTCAATTCTATGTTTGGACTAAAATATGAGAGAGAGAGAGAGAGAGAGAGAGAGAGAGAGAGAGAGAGACGCAGCAGCCATTGCTGTGTAAACCGATGCAGTTACTGACCATTTCTATGCAGATGTGTGTCACCATCATTCGTGCGGTTGTCTTTAATTACAAAAGTCGCCCACTGGTGACCTCCTCCCGATGGGTCTCTCTCTCTCTCTCTCTCTCTCTCTCTCTCTCTCTCTCTCTCTCTATGAGCACCAAGGAGCATGGCAAGCAAGCACCCTCCCCCCCCCCCCCACCCCCCCCCCCCAAAAAAAAAAAGTACGAAAACCTGAAATCAGTGGCACTCCTATCTCTCCCTCTCTCAGAGCACCAAGGAGCATGGCAAGCAAAGCACCCTCCCCCCCCCCCCAAAAAAAAAAAAACATACGAAAACCTGAATCAAGTGGCACTCCTATCTCCATAAAAGAATCCCTTGACGATAAAAAAAAAAGAGGAAAAAAAAAAGATCACATCGTATTAGCGATCCAAGATGATACTTAGTAAACCCTTAACCATTTCCTCTCAAGAATTTCCTACTTAATACAAATCGTCTCTTTAACATTGTGATAAACATCGCTACCATTCCGCAAATTCCTTAATTCTGTAAACAGACGAAGGTGAGGAGAAAAAAAAATAAATAAATAACAGGACACCCGAACGAAAGAAAACGATACTCCAGGAAAGTGAAGCTTGTCAAACCAGTTTGGTCCACAGGTTAGTGTTGATTCATATTTTTTTTTTCTTTTTCACACTCCTTCAATTTTCGTGTGAACTTACTTCGGACACCCATTTTGATAACAGTCAATAAATTATCTCTATTGCAACAAACATATTTTCTATTTAAATTGAACAGATTTTCTTTTTTGTGTCTTGGAGAGAACTGAAAGTAGATATCACCTAGTCAATTCTGTGCAAGGTTTCAAAGCCACTGCCGATAATAACTGCAACAACACTAAAAAAAATTCCCCTTTTGATTATGATATCGATAAATGAGGTAGATCTTCTTTAAATCTAACATATTTTCTCTTAATTTTAACAGATTTTAACATTTTGGAATGTTTGTTTGTATGGTGTTTTTACGTTGCGTGGAGCCAGTGTTTATTCAGCAACGGGACCAACGGCTTTACGTGACTTCCGAACCACGTCGAGAGTGAACTTCTATCACCAGAAATACACATCTCTCACCCCTCAGAGGAATGTCCAAGAATCGAACTCCCGACCACCGAGGTGGCACGCTAACACCATACCGACCATGCCACTGAGGTGGCATATGGATTTAGACCAAAGGCCCGAACACTGGGACCTATGAGGCCATTCAGCGCTGAAAGGGATATTTAAGGCTTGAAAGGTGTAACTGGAAGAAAACCTCACAGTTGCACTATGGGACAAGTGTTAGGAGAGAGTGAATAGCAAGATGGAGGAAAGAGAATATAAGTGGAGGTACAGTAAAATGAAATGAAAGTAGTTGCAGCTATAGGGGCCGAAGGGGCGCTGCGAAGAACCTCAAGTAATGCCTACGGTGTTTAACTTTTTTGTGTCTTGGACAGAACTGAATGTAGATATCACTCAGTCAATTCTGTGCAATGTCTCAGATCCACTTAACAATAACAACTACAACAAAAAAATTAACAAATCAACATAAAATAAACAATGGTAAAAAAAAACAATCAGCTGGCTGGATTTCTCTTTACATACCAACACAATCACCTTTGCGAGCACCCAAGAACTTATAAAGTATATTTAACTTTCTAAGTGATCCGTGGACAGTCTATATTCTGGACAAGCGAGAAGTAATCGATAGAAACAATAAACAAACATCATAAAACTGGAAGAAATTCAACCGCTCGACTTTCATTTCACGTACCTTCATAAGACACAAGTGACCACAAACGCGTTTCTACCAATATAATGAGTATGTGCGTTAGCAATAAAAAAATGAGTAGAAAAAACGCTGAAGAAATAATTTTCTGCATGAGCCGCGGCCAACGAAGCGTGCAATACGGCCCCCGGTGGTGGCCTGTCCTACAGCGTTGTCAGACGTACGATTATGGCTAACTCCTGAGGGTAAGGGGTTGCAATTTGGTATGTTGGGTGATTGGAGGGTAGATGGTCAACATACCAATTTGCAGCCCTTTAGCCTCGTTAGTTTTTAAGGTCCGAGGACGAATTAAAAAAAAAGGAAAAAAACGGCGGACGGGACAGAAATAAGCTTTTGCCTTAAGTACAAAAGACAGCGATTGATTGAAACTGCTGGTATGGTGGAATGAAAATTTGCGAAAAAGAAAAAAAAACTCTCTCATGTGAGGGCTGTTTTTTCATTTTTGCAACAATCATTTCGTTTTATTATTATGCAAGTTTTAGCTTTCTTTCTGAAGAAAAAAAAGAACTATTGTAGCGACTTTGTCTGTCCGTCCGCGTTTTTTGTTTTTTTTTTTTATTCGTCCTCGGACCTTAAAAACTAACGAGGCTAAAGGGCTGCAAATTGGTATGTTGACCATCTACCCTCCAATCACCCAACATACCAATTTGCAGCCCTTTAGCCTCGTTAGTTTTTAAGGTCCGAGGACGAATTAAAAAAACGCCGGACGGACAGACAAAGTCGGCACAATAGTTTTTTTTTTTTTTCATTAAAGCTAAAACTGCATAATAAAACGAAATGATTGTGAAAAACAGCCCTTACATGAGAGTTTTTCTGCACATTTTCATCCACCATACAGCAGTTTCAATCATCGCTGTCTTTTGTACTTAATGCAAAAAGCTCTATCTATCGCATATAATAGATATATTAATAATATATATAATATATATAAAAGTTATTCTATATATGATATATATATAATTTATATAATTGAATATAATGCGGATGTAACGCATTGTATTCGCGAAGAAGTAAGAAAAAAATAAAAAACAATACAACCGCATCATCTTTTTTCTCAAATTCAATGCACAATGCACCCCTATTTCTTATCCCCACAAAACAAATAAGAAATCATCTATAATTCCTCATTTAAAAAAAAAATGTCGTTTATGCATTCCGCTAAATTTGTCTGACGACCTAAAAATCTCTCCTCTTTCGAAGACTTATACAAAAAGGTATTATTATCATCGAGGTTAAACAACGCGTAAAATTATCCGTTAATCGTCCCATTAGACAGAAAGAGAGAGAGAGAGAGAGAGAGAGAGAGGAAAAAGCGGGAATTTATATTAATGGCCTTCAAAGTGAATGAGTCACCCATTGCAAACTTTATGACGGAGAAGTTACGACACACAGTTTCTTTTTTTTCTTTTTTTTTGGGGGGAGGGCGGTTTGTTTGAAGTGGTCATGAAGGTGATGTGGCGCCGGTTGTTGGTCTCCACCCATTGTGCGTCATGCATGGCACACTGTGGTTGGTCCAAAAGATTCAGTACAGTATTTAGTGTTCCTTCGGCATAATTGCATTAATTTCTCTTTTTTGTTGATCTGTCATCTTAAGCTGTCCATCTTCTTTAACTTTACCTCTTCGGCCCCGTTACATTTAATTCTCTTTCGGCTCTGCCATGATCTTTAGCTGTCCATCTTCTTTAACTTTGCCTAACTCCAGTTTCCGACCATCATTCAAGGACAAAAACTTCAGGAGAGGCCTATGGCAGACCAGAAATGTGAGTCAGAGGTCTATAATAATATAATACTAGTAAACCTGACGCCAAATACTTTCATAAATAATGTAGTACATATTTATTTATAATGTAGTACATATTTATTTAATATTTCAGTGCATAACACATAGTCTGGGGTCAATGAGCTCCCAGTTAACTATAACAAAATCTTAGAAGATAAAAATGTAAAGCAATATAATGTACTTGATATAATTACGATGCAATTACAAAATTACTCTTGTACGACGAAGCAAGTCCACTAATAGTAACAATATCCCGGGCTCCCCGGCCCCCCAAAAACCTGAAACGAAATAAAGAAATAGAAAAAATAAAACTAGGGGAACAATAACGCGTAATCCCCAGTTTCTAAACATAGACGAACCTTTATGGATAGAGAGAGAGAGAGAGAGAGAGAGAGAGAGAGAGAGAGAGAGAGAGAGCGAGACAGATTAAAAAAACAAAAAAAAATCAAGAGGAGAATAACGGCGTGAAATAAAGGCGGAGAGAGAGGAGAGAGAGAGAGAGAGAGAGAGAGAGAGGAGAGAGAGAGAGAGAGAGAATGCCTTCATAATAATCGTAGGTGTCAGGTGTGCGCGCGGAGCGGGGGTCGAAAAACCAAGGACTCTTCAAACTATATATAGCTATACAAACAGCGGGTTAATTAAGTCATTCCTTTTTATTTCTCTCTCTCCTCTCTCTCTCTCTCTCTCTCTCTCTCTCTCTCTCAAAGGTTGAAACATGCCGCGGCTTCAGTCAGGCGATAACAAGCATCCCATTGCCTCTACAAAAAAAAAAAAACAACAATAACAAAAAGGAAAAAAATCTCTCTACAGAATCTCTGCAAAAGGAACAAAATTTTGATTCCTATGGTGACATCCTGGGAACTTTATGGAAGCAACAAATGATTTTTGAATCCTACGGTGGAATCCTTCGGAGACTTAGAATATTATCACATAACTTCCTCTACAAAGGGAGGGACTAAATTTTGAATCCTACCGTGACATCCTTCGGATCTCTGGAATTGCCCTTAAAAGCCTCACTACAAAAGAAGGAATCCTACTGTGACATCCTTCAGATCTCTGGAATTGCCCTTAAAAGCCTCACTACAAAAGAAGGAATCCTACTGTGACATCCTTCGGATCTCTGGAATTGCCCTTAAAAGCCTCACTACAAAAGAAGGAATCCTACAGTGACATCCCTCGGATCTCTGGAATTGCCCTTAAAAGCCTCACTCCAAATAAGGAATCCTACAAGCACATCCTTCGGATCTCTGGAATTGCCCTTAAAAGCCTCACTACAAAATAAGGAATCCTGTAGTGACATCATTCGGATCTCTGGAATTGCCCTTTAAAGCCTCACTACATAATTAGGAGCAAAATTTCGAATCCTACAGTGACATCCTTCAGATCCAGAAAAATTCCTGCCCAAAAATGTCTTATGATGGAAAAGCAACAATAAGATACTAACGCTGGTATCCATCAGATAGGGAATTGGTATAAAAGAAAACCTACCTAATTCCAATAAAAATAAACATTAAAGATACTGACACTTTCGCTGGTATAAATCAGACCTTGATGATAAAAACTTCAAAGATATATACTAATATACATCGGGGTCGGGCAGTGTCTTTTCAAACATTAGTGCAATGAGGAAGCAAATGCATATCTGAAACTATAATGACATATCAGTCACGAAATCCACGTCGATTTTAGAAACAAAAGCTGCATAAATTCAGATAAAACATTAGTTATGGACGATGATAACAACAACACAAAATGAAAATGTCAATAAAACGTTATATTAGGCTCACAAATAAAAACATACATGGCAAAAGGAATGAGAACTTTGAAAATTAGCTATGGAAGGATGGCGATAATAAATTAAATAAAAAAACGAAATATATATATGTACCTCATCTTCATACCAGATTCACCAATAGAAAAATGCTTATTTCAAAAAAGTTAAACATCAAGATTTAAGCAAAAATAAATGATCACATATGCGCTGAAACGGCATATCAGCCGTACAATTGAATAAGATACATCAATCTAATTATACATAAAGGGACAAAATATATATATAATTTTTTTAACAATGCAGGATATCTGAATCATAAATACATCATCGATATATCGCTATTATGGCGAATATATCAAAATAGAATCATGGTGAAATTTTTTTTCTTTTTTAAAGTATCGGGGGAATATTTTTCCGGTTAAATAACGATAGAAAAGGAATACCGTAATAAATAACCGTGTTTAATGGCTATTACAAAAGAGATATGATAAAATAATAATAGGCTGAAAAAATGTAAAGCAAAATGAAAAGATATATATATATATATATATATGTGTATATATATATATATATATATATAGTTATATATATATCTATCTGTATATATATATATATATGATATATATATATGATATATATATATATATATATATATATGATATATATATATATATATATTATTATATATATATATTATATATATATTATATCTATATATATATATAATAATATAATATATATAATATTTATATATATAATATACATATATATATATATTAATATAAAACAAACCTGATAAATTGAAAATATAAAACCAGAACAAAAATGAGTCAAAATACGGTAAAGGAAACTTAGGGTATGCTAAATGTAAGAGAGAGAGAGAGAGAGAGGAGAAGAGAGGAGAGAGAGAGAGAGAGAGAGAGAGAAGGGAGCATTAAAATAAGAAAACCTAAAAAAAGAGCGCAACGGAGAGAGAGAAAGAGCGAGAATAAGAAAGCCAGGAAAAAGAGCGCAGGGGAAGAAAGAGAGAGAGAGAGAGAGAGAGAGGAAGAGAGTAGCGAGAGAGAAGAGAGAGAGAGACGAGAGAGAGAGAGAGAGAGAGAGAGAGAGGTCCCATAAACAGAAATATATTTTACGGTTATGATCCTTGTGGGGGGAAATTAAAATCGATGCCGTTTAATTTCCTTCGTAGCCGTTAGGAATTAATGATTTTTTTTTAATGTAATTAATTACGGCGACCCTGGACGTGATTAGTGCAGGTTCTGGCCGCTCCTGGTCTCCGCTTTCTTTCCAGGAATTACAAAAATTCAGAACGGATTACCACAGCATGTGTGGTAATTATTCGGCGTGTTTTTGAGACCTGACCTGTATACACGTCTACCTTGCACTGTATTATATGATTGATTTGTGCCCACTAAAACTGGCGTCACGACATCTATAGGTATTACACAAAAGCACGCTGCATTCATTATTTCATACACTGCGTCAGTATATACACATGCATACAATACGTAGAACTTAATCAGTGAATTTAATCAGTGCATTTTCAACAAGTGATTTTTCCTTTACCTATATATTTGTATATATATATATATATGATATATATATATATATATATAATATATATATATATATATATATATATATATACTCTTCGGGAGTCAGGTTTGCTTCTGGGAATTATAAAACAGCGAATCATATTGGATGCCATTGTGGAATTGCTATACATAGTGTATGTTGTCATATAAACAGGCATACACATTAATTGATTCAAATATATATATATATATAATATATAATTATATAATATATATATATATTATGAAGTAATACCTGAAATTATACTCTTCTCTCTCTCTCTCTCTCTCTCTCAACTTGAAAGATATTCTAATTAAATCAAATGTTGTTTTTGAAACCATCATGAATAATAATTAGACTGATTGCTTTTCCCCACAGAGAATAAGAACATCGGACAAGAGAAGCATAACGCTTACCTGAGCGTGCATTCTCTCTCTCTCTCTCTCTCTCTCTCTCTCTCTCTCTCTCTCTCTCTCTCTCTCAACTTTTAATTATCGTATGAATTACTTCACTATAATGCACCGTAAACACACATTCAATCTCCCCCTTTGAAATTAAAGGAGAGCCAAAATGGTAGACGTACCGTGAAATATCGCAAGACAATGGCCTTTATGCGACATAAGACTGAACAAAGGGAAGACAGAACGCATGTAAACATGCGCGGGCGTATGCCCGTCCCCCCCATGATACCCCCATTCCTCCCCCCTACAAATACACAGACACATACACACGCACACACATCCCTTATCAATATACATTTCTATTTACCTTCTAGTCCCTCAACTAGGATTGATTCTCCTATCAATAAGTACATTAAAAGATAACGAATGAATATAATTACAACGCATGATACTACATCCGAGATAATAATAATAATAATAATAATAATAATAATAATAATAATAATAATAATAATCCTGCCACGTTCGACTTTCCATGTACACGAAAATACTCATGAAAACTGAAAAACACAGTATACAACGAGAGAGAGAGAGAGAGGAGAGGAGAGGAAGGAGAGAGAGAGAGAGAGAGAGAGAGAGAGAGAGATAAGCCTTTTGAAATACCCTTGCAGGGCTGCATAAAATAATTCTACATACGGCACCATCAAATCTTTTATAGCCGTAATGGGGAAGGAGAAAACGCGCATAAGTTGAAGCCCAGAGAGAGAGAGAGAGAGAGAGAGAGAGAGAGAGAGAGAGAGAGAGAGAGAGAGAGAGAGAGACGTCAGCACACTTTCATAATACGACGGTATTCACTGAGGGTATATTATTGAAATAACAACCAACAATCAACTAGAAGAAACATGAATGGAAAAACTACTACTCACACTAAGGTAAACGTTGGTATGAAATTTATGAATAGAAAAAAAACTAGCATTCGTCTTAAAATCAAATAATTAAGCCTGAATTAAAATTACTTAATGGAATCAACACTGATAAACAATATGAATAGACTATCAACAAACAATAAAAAAAATCTCACCGACAAAAAATAAGAATACACAACCTAATTCACTTTGAAGAATAATTAATCATGAATTAATAAAAAAAAATTATACCAGAATAAACGCCGATAAAACTATGAATAGATTACCAACAAACAAAATGAATAAAAACGAATTAAAAAAAATCACAACGATAAAAAACAGGAACAGAAACCCAAATTCACTTCGAAAGAAAACGAATTTTGAATGAATAAAAAAAAACGATACTGGAATAAGCGATAAAAAATATAAAACAACGCGAATTAAAAAAAAAAAAACTCACAGTGATAAATAATACGAACAAAAACCCAAACTCAGTTGGAAGAAAAACGGATTATGAAAGAATAAAAAAAAAATGATAGCGGAATAATCCTTCCAAAAAAAAATGAAAAAAAAAAAAATGAAAAAAATGAAAACCATGGCATATCTTTGAGGAAACAAGAATCATTCATCAAGAAAAGCCCATTCATCTCGCTGGATTTCATCTTTTGGGAGGCATTAGAGGAATTACAAGCCACTGGGAGGGCATAATTAGGATTTGGGACTGCATGAGAAGGGGGAAAAGGGGTCTAATGTCTCTCCTAATCAGTTCCCATCATTTCAGGCCGTTCCGACGCCAAAGCCTAGAAGAACCGAAATAATAAAAGGGAAAAGTATTTTGCAGTATTTCTGGTGCTTTTAAGAATAAGGAACATGGAAATGAGAAATCTAAGTGTACAAAATCATAATAGGTAAGGATCTTTTCAAGCATTTCTTGTAAATTTAAGAATAAGGAACATGGAAATGAGAATCAAGGCAAACAGAAAAAGATAATAAAAGGTCAGGATATTTGCAAGTATTCCTGATAATCCTAAGACTTAGGTAAATTACAATAATAATCAAAGTGTACCGAAGAAGAATTAGGACACGAAAAGGAAATGTATTTGCCAGCATTTCTGATAATTATAAGAATAGGACAACGAAAGAAAGTAAAAATGTAAAAAAAATTAAGTATATATTTTGCCAGTTCCAAGAAGATGTAAAATAAAAAAACAGTATGTATTAGAAGGAATTTTTTTTGCCCTGTGTCGCAAAACACGGAAGAGAAAGGAAGAAATCTGTTATCAAAGTCCCAATTTCAAGAAAAAAATTAATAAAAAATTGCAGAAACCTAAAGCACCACTCCGGTAGGTTATGGTAAAAGACAAACAAGATAGACGAGAATGCTTGTAAGCATTTGCGATTTACAATACACGATACATATATATATATATATATATATATATATATATATATATATATATATATATATATATATATATACAAACAGGAAAACTGGAGAAAAATATTTGTAAGCATTTGCGATTTAGAAAAGAATAAATAATATTGAAAACAGGAAAACAAAGAATATAATATAATAATAATATATATATATATATACGTAATATATATATAATATATATATATATATATATATATATATATATATATATATTACAAACAGGAACACGGCAGAAAATATTTGTAAGCATTTGTGATTTAAAAAAAAAATCGGTAAGCATTTCTGCCAATTATGACACCAAGCCCGAGCGCGTATCTGCCATTCTAAAGCCATCCAATCTCGGATCTCATTCCAGGAGCTGTAAAATTAATGTTAACGGCATCTCCTTATCACACAGCAAAGGTAAACGAGGGAGGCCCTTTCCTCCATACACACACAGACACATCTGCTTCTTCCATCCAAGATACAACTCGGAAGTTTATTTAAGATCCTTCAGACTATAACCTCATTTTCGTATAACCCCCTCAAAAACCTCAACGGCCCCCCGTAATCCGCAAAACAACACAGATTCAAAATCCTCCGTAAAAGGCCGACTAATCACCATTCATAATTACGTAAGTGCCGCAAACGGCTTCTTCGTAATTCGTATCTCCTGTAATTCGATTATATGTACCTACCTTTCCTCCCTCCCTTTTATCCGGTATGCCATGCGTACCCTTCATTCCCTTTTCTCATTAGAGGCGTCACGCATCAGGCATATATATAGTATAATCTGCTTGCTTTGTTTATCCAGTAGTTTTGGATGAGATGCCTCCTGGAGCGGTGAAGGGAGAGGGGTGAGTGTTGGGGGGTGGTTGAGGAAACGCCGCTAATATCCGAGAACCAGCTAGCTATACGGCGTTCGCCTCGGCGTCGGCCATGGCTGGAAAACCTTACAGCTATAAGAGCTATCTCTCTGCAACAGCGCCGGTGGGTTATTTAATCAGCGCTATTATGGCCGTCGTCTTCTTATCCCCTTCTATCCTCCGAGTTTTTCGCCACCCCCCAACAACCCCCACCCCCTCTCCTGGAGTCGATGTAAGGGGGGCCATGCCAAAAGGTACCCTTGTAATATCATAATAGAGCAATAGAACCATAACCCACCCAATGTTAGAGCATAATGGCTATAAAGAATGCATCAAGAAATTGCATTCTTGCCAACCCGACCCCCCACCCCACCCACCTCACTCGCCCTCAATGGGAGGGGAGGGGACTACCATTACACTACCCCTTCCTAAGCCCTCGTTTGAACCTAACCTTGTTATAATATTCACTCGGAAGTGGATAAATACCGCCTAAATTTTGCTTACGAAGTCTTCCCACTGGCAGACCAATTTGGGGATGCCGGAACTATGGCCTGTTGCCGGACCAAAATGAATCGCCGGTTTCGTTTATAATAATAATAATATAATAATTAATAATAATAATAATAATAATAATGTCCTAGATAAAACAACTACCAACTATTATTATTATCATTATTACTTCCACCTACACATTTCTTTGACTTCGCTTCCAGGCAATAAGATAATCTACCGCTGTGAATTTCTTCACAAATAATAATAATAATAATAATAATAATAATAATAATAATAATAATAATTTACCATTACCATCACCGACGGAGCAAACACGGCTGCTATCATCAATTACGAGCCCAGTCGGCTGCGTTAAGTAATTCTAAGAATCTCGTCCACTTGATTGAATGAACTACACACACACACACACACACATACAAACAAGTTCGCGCAAGGAAGAATAAAAGGAAAATATGAAAAGAATGCGCATTTGCCTATAATAATGCTGACCCGACCGCATTTCGTCGTGATCGGAAAGAAGGAAATATTCCCATAGCGAGGCTGTAGTAGGCGATATGGGTGGACTATAAAATTTGGGCCAAAGACCAAGCGCTGGGACCAACGAGGTCATTAAGCGCTGAAGGGGAAATTGAGAGCAAGAATGTTTGAAAGGAGTAACGGGAGGGAAACCTCAAAGCAGTTTCAATGTGAAACAGTTGTAAGGAAAGGGTTGAGGAAAGTAAGATAGAACAGAGAATATGAACGGAGGTACATTAAAAGGAATGAAAGAGGTTGCAGCTAGGGACCGAAGGGACGCGGCGACGAACCTTTAGTCATGCCTACAGTGCACCTTGTGAGGTGCGGTAACTTCATTAGCCCCCGGAATCATATAGTAGCCGATTCTGCTGTTTACAAGTCATGAATGAAAGTGAAATTGCTATTTTGCTTAGTCATGTTTCTCGTATTTTCCATTTTTCCTTAAGTATTTTCTAAGTTGTCATATTTCTCGTATTTTTCATTTTTATTTAGCTGATTCCTAATTTTCAGTATTGTTAAGTAAAAAATATTATTAAGCATGCATATTAGATAGTGTTATATATATAACAAAATGAAATAACATTTTAATACCAATATTCATGAACTCTAGTCTGTACTTTTAAAAAATGACTGTAATAAGAGTCGAGGCTTTAGTCAATTTTATTTAGTGTCAGATGTATATATGATTATCAAACACGCATGAGCGGTCTCCTGTTACTTAATAAAGGCAAGGAGCAAGTATCATCAAGTAACAGATTAGCCAAAGGTAACGCTACATTGTATAACTATGTACTTCGATTTGATATGACCAACAAAACGTATTGTAAGATACTCAAATGTTTTGCTTATATTTCAAGTAAACAATATTCATTTTACGAGTATATATATTCTGGAATCTCTCTCTCTCTCTCTCTCTCTCTCTCTCTCTCTCTCTCTCTCTCTCTCTCTCTCTCTCTCTCTCCGGTGTCTGTGTATTCGGTGAATTGGACCATTAGAGCTGTTGTGCTGTAATCGTTTGGTTAATTACTTACAATCAAGAGGTTAATGCATCTTATTACATGTAGTGAGAACAACTCTCTCTCTCTCTCTCTCTCTCTCTCTCTCTCTCTCTCTCTCTCTCTCTCTCCTGACCTTCAAGTACAAGATAAGGTAAACTTTCAAAGTCGATTACCAGATTACCAAAATCGGCGGGAAAAAAATGGGTGGCACTGTCAATTATCATAAACAAAATAATAATACTTACAAAACAATGTTTATTAATAAAAAAAAGACACTGCAATACTCTTTATCTCTGTAAAACAAAAATGTTAATTAGCAACAATGAAAATCACCAGGGGATAAGCTTCTCTTGAGACACGGGAGTGTTAAATCTAAAAATGCATAATCCAGACTGAACAGAGTTCGTCTTTAACCAACTTTCTTCTTTAAAAATAGTACAACAGTAATTCGAATTCAAAAGATTATATATATATATATATATATATATATATATATATATATATATATATAATATATAAATATATAAACCACCATTTTGCACGTCTTCCCAATCATCCTTCGGCGAAGCCTTTAGCAAGCGGCAGGAAAACCGTTCGAGGTAGCCATTACTCCCGGAAACGCAAATGAACGCAGCGTTTATTCCCGGATGGGCAGATGAACGCGGCCTTAATGCTTTGCCATAACTAGAGCGATTAGGGCCGTTGAATATGATGCCTCGGAGCTAATTTCAATGCTTTTAAATGTTAACGAGATACATTTTAAACCAGACATTTCGAGTCGGGGAAGAAAAACCTTGGCCATTCTGAAAACAAGTTGCTCTGCTCTTGCTCTGGGCACCAAATGAACGCAATCAGACAATATATATATATATATATATATATATATATATATATATATATATATATATAGTGTATATATATATATATATACATATATATACATATATATATATATATATACATATATACATATATACATATATATATACATATATATATATATATATATATGTATATATATATATATATATATATATATATATATATATATATATATATATATATAGGTGTTGATAATTCCGACCTTTTGCTCTATAATATGCCTAGGCTGCGACTAAAGAATGGGGATCTATATAATTATTTCTATTCAAGGTGCCTGTGTGGGTACGCATGTTTATTTTTGAAGATGTTGAACCATAAGTTTATATACGTGTGTGTGTATATATTATATATATATAATCTATATATATATATATATATATATATATATATATATATGGGGGGTATATATATGGTGGGGGGTGGAGATTGGGAGTGGGGTGGGGAGTTACAGGATTATAAAACGTAATAAAAAGTTAATTATTTAAATTGGACACTTTTAAATCAAGGAACGAGTTAAGTTTTATATGAGCGTAATGTATCAACTAACTCCAAGCAACTTTTATGGGTGTAGATATCAACCAATTCCAACCAGAGCCAGCACACCTGTTATGTGTGCTACTTCAATCATCTCAAATGCCAAGTGTCTGCTAGATTTCCTCCGTGTATGCACAAACGCACCTGCTTAGCTAGACAAAGAAATATTTCAACAATGGTTTATTGACGTACACTTAGACCAACAACAAAAACGGACATACATACTAAGTATGTGAGAAGTCGAAAGTATAAACACCATTATAAACATCAAGAATCATGTATGTATACGATATGTATACGCACATAGCATAGCCATACACACACATTATATAGATATATAAACATACATTCATACGAAGTAAGTGTGAAATCGCATTGTAAAATCAATACAGATTTCAAGAATTACGTATGTATACTCACAAAAAATACATATACACATGTACACAAACAACAGCACGTGTAAACGCACACACAGGCACAAGACAAAATAAGCAAGACAATGGCACCCAGACCAACAACATACTTTTGTTACTTGGGCACTCGCTCGGATTCCAAGACTACTTCTCCTTTAAACCCTAACTATTGTTTTTTTTTTTTATTTCTATCACACCGGACGGTATCACAACTCTTTCACAGAACAGGAATTACAATTAGCAAAACGGAGGATCTGATGCTATCAATTTTTTGTTAATTAATTCACGGTCGAAGGAACAAAAATTGGAATGAAATTGGTTCGTCCGCTCTGAATTGGAAATCATTTTTTTTTTTTTTTGAATGGAACTCCGACGGAAATTTTTTGTCTTGTACCAAATTCCAACTGGATATCCATCACGGAGGATACAAAAAGCCGCCCCCCCGCCCCCCTTTGATCAGACGATTAAAGAGATGGTTTTTCTTCTTCTGACCTTCCTAAAATCAGAATAGGTCTCGGTAAAGTATAAAATGAAACTTAACGTTTTCGGTAAAATCTAAAATACAACTTAACGTTCTGTTAGAAAGAATAAATTTTATTAAAAAAAACACGCAATCAGATCCACTCTTAAATTATTCAAAATGAACAAAGGCCGAATCTTATTTATAAAAAAAAACAATAAAAAGAAGATTCGAAAAAGGTCTATCTAATAAAAAAAAACGAGCACCCACAATAGAAAACAAAGAAATGCAAGAATCCTAACTCTGTCACAAGCAAACAAAAAAAATGTAAGGTATAAATGTACGAGTTTGTTAACTCTACTGTGTTGAGCTAAATGCAAATAAAAATACAATAAGAAAAATATAGATCGAGATTTTTAAACACATCTTGACAACGAAAGTGAAAATTAGAAAAAAAAAAAGTTTTGCTAACCTCATCTTGAAATTAAATAAAAATATACGAAGCGAACTTTATTTTGTAAACAAAACGAGGTGTAACCACATTATGATAATAACTATAAGAATGTGAGGTTATTAATCTTATTTTGAAAAGACAATAAAAAAAACCAATAGGTTATTAACCTCATTTTGATATAAATCAAAACAAGAAGTTGGTAACCTTTTCATCAAGAACAGAAAAAAATTTACGAGATGGTTAGTCATTTGTGAAAAAAAATGGCGATTGCTGACATAACTTTGAGAACAATATTAGATGATTAACTTTATTTTGAAAAGACAATAAAAAAAACTAACATAAATCATTAAGGCCATTTTGAGAAAAAATATCAGGTTGTTCACGGAAAAAAATCAAAATTTACGA
Organism: Macrobrachium nipponense; assembly: GCF_015104395.2. Classification (NCBI taxonomy): domain Eukaryota; kingdom Metazoa; phylum Arthropoda; class Malacostraca; order Decapoda; family Palaemonidae; genus Macrobrachium; species Macrobrachium nipponense. The sequence goes on from NC_087209.1 coordinate 62,389,625, forward strand.
GGCGGTTAGTCAATTGTGTTAAAAAAAAAAAAAAAAAAAAAAAAAATAAAAAAAACTCGACACCGACGACGTGACTCCCACAACCATCCTCAGTCACAGCACAGAGGGTCTTAGGACCCAGAGGATTTGGGACCTCGGGCACGTTTTCACTTGATACAAATTTATTTGCAAGAGAATGTTCCCAGACTTCATTTCCTTTAGGAACACAGCGACCTCCCCCTTCCCCCTTTTATACCTCTCTCTCTCTCTCTCTCTCTCTCTCTCTCTCTCTCTCTCTCTCTCTCTCTCTCTCTCTTTATAGCTCCAGGCTAAGCAGTCCTCCTCCTGGAAAATGAAACTGTTTTGAGAATCTTTCTAATAAAACCAGCAGTGACAAGCTGGACTCTCGTGGCTTCTTACTTCAGGCACGGCCTCCTTAAACGTTTATATTCATTCATAAATAAACACGGAGCTTTACAAACAGCTGGGCCTTCCAAAGGCCATCCCAAAAACGGGGCAATTGGTCATTTACAAATTCCTGCTATCTTGTCCTCCACCATTTCTTCCTTGGAGGGGTGTGGCCCCTTAAGTATTACCGCTAAGTTTAACTCTTCCATTCTAAGCATCGATTTAGGGATGAAAGACACTTAAGCCACCGAACCCTCCTATCCAACAACCCCCACCCCGCCCCCACCGTGGATGGCCAGCGGGGCTTAAGTGGTCATGGCGCCCGGCAGTCAC
>NC_087209.1:62395344-62402844 GCF_015104395.2 Macrobrachium nipponense
CAGTCTCTTAAGATCCGCTGCGAGCGTCAGTATTCGTGTTGACAGCAAGGAGCTAAACAAAACGGGGAATAAAATTGAAATTATAATCTGCTGAAAGCTTACGATGAAAGACTTGATAAACAATCGTCAACATTATTGACGGGCGAGCAGTTTATCAAAGCTTTTGACAGAGTAATGACAATAGCCCTCATTAATGGTGAATAAGGGCGTGTCCGGGCTATATGACTCTTACATAATGCCGGAAATAAAAGATGTTATTATACCAAGAATAGAACGAGTAGTATTATACCAGCATACATTACGCGGTTATGCAAACAAATGCGTGCTGACATGTACTGAATACACACACACACACACACACACACACACACATACACACACACAGCAACGCTGAGTTACTAGGCCATAAAAGGTAATGTCAATACGAAGATACTGAATTATTTTGTCTTGCGTCGACTGATTAAAACATTGAGTTGGTCTGACAAGGACTCGATAATGAAGGAAGAATATTACAGTATATGCGCTCCCTCTTCCATTGTTGTTGTCTAAACGTCATATTTATTTTATATTAAAAAAAAAACCTAGATACAAACAACAGCCATGTATAAAGAAGTCTTGAATATAATACACAAGTTATTGTTTTTGCATTTTGATGTGAGTCTACATTTGTAGGATGATGAAATAAATTCATCATATATTACTCTCCTTTTTTTTCAAACCTTCAAAGTGACTTACGTTGGTACAGACATTTTCTTGTAATGTTTCTCATTTAATAAAGAATTCAGCACTGATTTTTTTTGTAAAATTCTCATTTAGTGGAGAGTTCAGGATTGGCGGTGTTGTAATGTTTCTCAGTTGATGAAGAGCTCTGGACTGCAGTTTGTCATGTTTCTCGATTTATCTCCAGTTCAGGAATACTTTTCCCACAAATTCTCTTATCAAATGTGGATTTCAGGATGAAGATTTTCTTTTCCTATCATCAATAATAACGAACGATACTACAATAGGGAAAAGTAATAAAACCTCCATATACTCAAGATGGAAGCCTCCAAAGGTGAAATATTAAGATGTGAAAAAAGAACAAATGTAAAAAGGTATAGACATGAATAAAAATCATACTAAGAAGAAATAAAATACTGGAGTAAAAATAGAAAAAAAGCACACAAAACAATAAAAACTAACAACCAGCTCTGCTAAAAAAAAGGGGGGGGGGGGGGCGGGGAGAGGCGCGCCCGGTTGTATTTCACTTAAGCTTGCAACAGAAACCCGAATTCCTGTACATTTGGGGGGAGGGGAGGGGGGGGGGGGGGGATTAGCCACATTTTTTCCGCGAGAACCACCGCGCCAATAAATAAAATATTGACGTGCCGAAACACCGGGGGGCCAAGGCAATCTTGTTTATACAATATCTATACACCCGCAATTTCTCCCCCTCCCCCCCACAAAAAAAAAATGTTTTACCCCGCCCGGGGAGATATATCGTTAAAGATTAGGGGCCCCAAACCGCCAGTTACGGTATACCTATTAAGAATTAACGACAGGTATGGATCACGGATTCGTGCATAATTCCCACCTCCGAGGAAAATACTCCCGGGCAAACACGGTTCTAGGTTTAAAAAAAAAAGAGCGGCTCTAAAAAATCCCACTTGATTTATAATAACACAGAATAAAGAAACTAGACCAAAGGCCAAGGACTATGACCTATGAGGTCATTCAGCGCTGAAAATGAAATTGACAGTAAAAGGTTCGAAAGGTGTAAATAAGTTAAGTATATCTTAGTTTTACCAGACCACTGAGCTGATTAACAGCTCTCCTAGGGCTGGCCCGAAGGCTTAGATATTTTTACGTGGCTAGGAACCAATTGGTCACCTAGCAACGGGACCTATACAGCTCATTGTGGGATCCGAACCACACTTGTTCGAGAAATGAATTTCTATCACCAGAAATAAAATCCTCTGATTCCGCGTTGGCCGAGCCGGGATTCGAAATTCGGACCACCGGATTGGCAGCCAAGCGCGAAAACCACTCGTCCAGCGAGGAACTAAAAAGTTCTAACAGGAGGAAAACATCAAAGCAGTTGCACCGTGAAACTATTGTTAAGAAAAGAGTGGAAAGTAAGATGGGAGAGGGGATCGGAATGGAGGTACAGTAAAAGGAATGAAAGGGGTTGCAGCTAGGGACCCAAGGGACGCCGCAAGGAACCTTAAGTAATGCCTACAGTGCACCGCGCGGGAGGTCCACTGACGGCACTAACCACGCCCCCTGAGGGATCCACTTGATTTAATCATCAATCCTGGACTGATGAAAAGGAATAAAAGATTAAAAAGTCGAAAGCATGACGCATGACGTCGACTGCACATTGATAAGTCGGATCAATTTAAAATCAAATATAACGTTTTCGGCAACGAGTCGATGCCGATACAAGAGTTCGTAATTGGTCTTTTGTCGTCTGTGTGGATGATCACATTCCTGAAACAGAGATCATCATAAAATGAAAAATAAATAAAAGCAGATCGACAATAAAGTGACAAGACTTAACCTTGACCCGTGGACCAGATTTCCAAAATGACAAAAACTGAATGACGATATGACATGTATCTTGCTCGCGCGCCTTGTGTGTGTGTGTGTGTGTGTGTTTAAAGAAAAACGAAAAAAAAGGGCACAAAGAGAACGGATTGAGAACGTCAATAATATCACTACGCAGGATGAATAATTGAGGAGAGAGAGAGAGAGAGAGAGAGAGAGAAAACTTCTTGTTTTCCACTGTCCTTTTCTGCCTTCATCAATAATAACATCACTACGCAGGATGAATAATTGAGAGAGAGAGAGAGAGAGAGAGAGAGAGAGAGAGAGACTGTCCTTTCCTGCGGCAACATCGTCCGACGCCTGTCTTCGGTTTGACGCCCTACAAATCACACAGCCATAAACAAAACGCCCTGTCGGGAAAGCATGACAATGAACGGCATCCTTTACTCCTTTATGAAAAAATAGGAAGAAGGTTTTGGGGGTGGGGGGAGGAGTTTGGAAGCTTTAACTCTATGGGAGAGAGGGAGGGTGGCAGCTGGAAGCATTAAGCTACACTCTAAAAAAAGGGGGAGGGGAAGAAAGGATAGGAAAAAAACAATAGTTACGAGGGAGGGGAAAAGATGAAGGAAGAGGTGGAGGGAGGGGGGTGAAAAAAGGGGTGGGGGTTGGAAGATATAGCTCTATGCGGGAGGGGTACCATTTGGAAGCAGTAGGCTAGACGTATAGGAAGTAAGAAGAAGAGAATAAAAAGAGAAAAAGAGCCACTGAGTATTGGAAGGGGTAAAAATAGACAGGCTAGGGGTGGGGAGGGGGTCGAGGACTGGAAGCTAGGGGGTACTAAGAGAGTTACCAGTCGCCTTTGTTTACTGCCACGCCGTAAGATAAACTTCCTTGCAGTCCCCCCCCCACCCCTTAAATACCCATTTGGAAGACTGGACACACCTCCTGGAACCAACAGACGAACGAACTTGATCATTCTTTTCGCACAGACACCTGTCAGAAGCGGCGAGTGAATTATGGCACACGCACACACACACACACACACACACACACACACAGATTTTCTTGGCTAACTTCTCAACTAACTTGCGCTTTTTTCCTTTTGTTTTTATTCACCATTTGTACTACAGCTGAGGCCATTCTCTCTCTCTCTCTCTCTCTCTCTCTCTCTCTCTCTCTCTCTCTCTCTCTCTCTAGGAATTCATCACACTATAACATATATTTCAAAAACACAAACATCTTAACCTCAACAACGCCCTCAACTCACAAGACCCGGTTACCAGCGCAGCAACAAGCAACTGGAGAGCAATAAACATCATCACAAGCAAGCGACGTGACGGGGGCCAGTCGGCAGAGAGAGCCGAGCCATTGCCGAATTCCAAGACATCGCAGCACCATCGCCAGCAGCCCGGAAGTCAACTTATTTCGGTGGGAAGCCACAACAATCGATTGATGTCACTTCCAGCATTTCGCCCCTATCGCCGGGCGCTGCTGTTGCGACCAGTCACACCACAAGTTGGCCACTGGAAGCTAGCCCGTCCCTCCCCTTAAGCCTAGGATGTCATTTCCACCGAAGCTAAGACGTCTTTCTCTTTGAAGATAGACGGCTTTCCCCTTAAGCCTAGGATATCTTTCCCGTTGAATCTAAGACACTTTTCCCTTTGTGGCTAGGACGTCTTTCCCCCTTGAAGCTAGGATATCTTTGCCCTTGAAGCTAGGACATCTTTTTCATTAAGGCTATGACGTCCTTCCCTTTGATGTTAAGACGTCTTACCCCTTAAAGCTAGGACGTCTTCTCCCTTGAAGCTAGGATATCTTTTCCCTGTAGGCGAGGAAATTTTTTCTGAAGCTTGAAGCCAAGGCACATTTTTTCTTAAGGCTAGGACGTCCTACCCCTTGAAGCTAAGACATCTTTTCTGAAGCTTGAAGGCCAAGGGCCATTTTTTTCTTAAGGCTAGGACGTCTTACCCCTTGAAGCTAAGACATCTTTTTCTTAAGGATAGGACGTCTTTCTCTTTGAAGCTAAGACGTCTTTGCCCTCGAAGCTAGGACGTCTATGAACTTGAAACTACGACGTCTTTTCTCTTTGGAAGCGACGTCTTTGTCCTCCGAAGCTAGGACGTCTATGAACTTGAAACTACGACGTCTTCTCGGCGTAAATGACCATGGGGCCAATGCTCCGCCAGATGATATATATAAAATCAATAAATCTCGTCAGTCTATCATGAGCGTTTTATAGCTTGCGTTTATTTGCGATGACTGAACGTTGTTTAATTTTTTTATCTAAAGAAAACGCCCTTTTGGAGTAACAAGTGTCAAAGAGAAATCAGCTTTTACACGAATAATATTTTTGACTTAACTCATACTCTCTCTCTCTCTCTCTCTCTCTCTCTGCTGTTATTTCCGATGAAATTCTCTTACTCTGGAATTACATCCACAACATATCAATATCACACTCTCTCTCTCTCTCTCTCTCTCTCTCTCTCTCTCTCTCTCTCTCTCTCTCTCTCTCTCTCTCTCTCTCTGCCACACAAGCCTTCCATCACTGGACGTGACTTCATACCAAATGCGGAACAACTCACCTTCCTTTATGACCCACTGGAAGCCTTAAATGAATTATGGATAAAAGCCCGGCGTAAATGGATTTCTAATTTGTTACTGCGAACAAGAATATAATAATAATAATAAAAAAAGAGAGGTCACGTTTCGACGCGAGAGAACAAAGTGTCATTAGAAAAAACTTTCTAAGTATTCGGGATAAAAAAGGGTGGATTAAAATACTCGTGCCCCGATAAGTAAAAGTCGCGTGAGGGATGATGAGTGAAATTAGAAAAAAATGCATAAACGTAAAAAAAAAATTATATACAACTCTAGTTTTGTTAAGAAATAGTCTCGTGAAGTACAAATTGTTAAAAATCCACAATTATATATTAAAACATATTTCTATGTATGAACAACAGTGACTACCGTTCAGGTGTTCGAAAGTCTTTGTTTCTTTATATAAAAATATATTTTAATATATAATTGTAGATTTTTCAACAACTCTGGTTTTGATATGAAAAACATGGCGATAACAGATAAAAGAGAAAAATAGTTTAAAACTCATGTATATTAACATAAACGAAGATGATAATCTAAATTGATACATAAAAATATATTTCAATACATAATTGTGGATTTTTTAACAACTCTGGTTTTGATATGAAAAACATATGGAGATAACAGATAAAAGAGAAAAAATAAATTAAAAACTCACGTATATTAAAGTGAACGAAGATAATAATCTAAACTGAAGGTCTCATGTTGATACAGACATTTCAATATGTGACGAAATCCTTAAACAAACACGCATTCATATCAGAGTACCTAAACGAACTAACAGCGAGAGACGAAACTCCCAAGAAGCAACTAAATACCCGGGCGTCATTTACATTTTGTTTGTGGGAGAGATAAACCAATTGGTCGCATTGTTTGCACAGCGACGTGCAGTAAGGGGGAAGTTCGTATTTGTTTTCGAATCTTTTTTTTATTCTTTGTTTTTTGCTACGCAAATACTTTGTCGTTGCAAGAACAAAGGTTCAGCTCATCTCCGCTCTCCGTGTTTGTCATTGTCGTGCATAATTGTCATGCATTCATTACACGACGGAGCTTGCTTGCTTGCTTGTGCGTGCGCGCGCTTGTGTCTGATGTTAATTCAGCACAATATTCTCCTCAGTCCTGAAATAAATATTATCTATATATATATTATATATATATATATATTATATAATTATATACATATATATATATATATATATATATATATACATATATATATATATATATATATATATATATATATATATATATATTATACTTATAGGTTTTCCAAGACAAAAACAAAAGCTATAGCAGTAGTTACAAAATCCATGACGACCAAGTTAGTATACATCTACTTAGAAGTGACAAAGCTAATTCACTAATTCATCGCATTTCGGTAACATTCACTCCATCAGCGGTATGCAAACATGGCAGCATTATTCATAATTATTCATAATGTGTACACATTCGTATGGAACATGCAAGCTCCTACAGACGCGAGTACCAATGTGTGTGTGTGGAGAGAGAGAGAGAGAGAGAGAGAGAGAGAGAGAAGAGAGAGAGAGAGAGAGAGAGAGAGGAGAATTGAGTGAGAGCCAGACGAATTTATGTTAATTTTTATCACATCACCGTGACATATTTTATGTTCACAGACATGAGCTACGAATGTGGTTTAATCTCTAGTTCACTTTACCTCAGATATAATATCGAAGGAGAATTATCAATGATAAGTGGTTCGTCACTTGGCTGGATTCGAACAGCCTGCAGCTATATTTATATATATATATATATATATATATATATATATATATATATATCTATATATATATATATATTTTAATTCTTAAATTTCTGTCAAAACGGGATACGTCTCAATTATAAAATGCCCTTTTAAAACACTGTTTGAAAGCTAAAGACTATATTTCGGCGGACTTACTTCCAACCTTATAAAGCAGTGAAGACAGGAGTTTCATTAGTGACACATATATATAACAGGAGATATGCCCTTAATAAGGGTGGAAGTAAGTCCACCGAAATATAGTCCTTAGCTTTAAAAACAAAGAGGTGTTTTAATGGGCCTTTTAATTACTTGGACTTTATATAATTATAATATAGTAAAGATATATATTAAATATATATATATTTATATATATATATATATATATCTATTATGTTGTATATCTTTAATGTATAAAATCTCATGTCCTTCCTGCTACTTCCGTCCACATATAAAGGACAATACAAATCAAAGGGTTCCTGACTGGAGGAACGCCTTTCCTCTGTTAACAGACGCCCCTCCCCCCTGAATTAATGCTTCACCTACCATTTCCTAGACTCGCCCATCACCATCAGCCCCTTACCCAATACCTTCTTTACACCCCACCCACACCCCCC
>NC_087209.1:62407844-62423525 GCF_015104395.2 Macrobrachium nipponense
TATATATATATATATATATATATATATATATATATATATATATATATATATATATATTCATATATATATATATATACAGTATATATATATATATAGATATAGATAATATATCTATATTATATATATATATATATATATTATATATATATATATATATATATATATATATATATATATATATACATTACATACGTACGGTACGTATAATATACACGGGACATTTATATAGTTGCTACCACACAATCAACAGCAATTTATTCTCTCTCTCTCTCTCTCTCTCTCTCTCTGAAAAACGACACAAAAGAAGCAGCATGAACCTAATAAAAAAAATAAAGGTGAAAACAAGGACAAAACTATTACTGTATCTACCAACAATTTGAAAATCTGCGACGCGAAAAAAGGAGTGGGGATGGGGAAGGCGGGCGGCGTTGGAGGGAGAGGGGTGGCAAAATCTACGCAAGACCGGTCCGACTATTCGGGCAAATTTTCGTCATCGTTATATCATTTCCACGCCAATTATGATGCTTGTAATTGTCTCCGATGAAAAATCATTATTGCCCCAATTATCCACACTATAATTACTATAATTAGCAGTCACGATTCATGACACTATTGATAATAATAATGAGCTCTTCAGTTCTAAACTCCCCGTCATTATCGTTTTCAATTTGGCGAGTTTTATTCAAATATACCTGCTTGGCTCCTCCGTGATCGCCTTTCTTTATTGTATTTGCCCGCGATAAGTCATCACGCTGCTTAAAATTCACTCGCTTCATTCGATTTGCCTACGATAAATCATCAGGCTCCTTTAACCAAACAAATCATATTCAGTTTGATTGCCAAACGAATAATCCATACAATCCTTTTAAACCAAATATATTTCAATTCTTACGGTAAATCATCCAGGGCCTTCCTTTAACCAAATGTTGTATTCGATTTGCCTATGATAAATCATCAAGCTCCTTTAACCAAATATATTCAATTTGCTTATGGTAAATCATCAGGCTCCTTTTAACCAAAAATATTCGATTTGCCTACGATAAATCATCAAGCTCCTTTAACCAAATATATTCAATTTGCTTATGGTAAATCATCAGGCTCCTTTAACCAAATGTTGTATTCGATCTGCCTATGATAAATCATCAAGCTCCTTTAACCAAATATATTCAATTTGCTTATGGTAAATCATCAGGCTCCTTTAACCAAATGTTCCGTATTCGATCAAAAATACCTATGATAAAATCATCAATGCTCTTTAACCAAATATATTCATTTTGCTTATGGTAAATCATCAGGCTCCTTTAACCAAATGTCGTATACGATTTGCCTGCTATAAATCATCATGCTCCTTAATAATATCATCATTTATTTATTCGATTTGCCTACGTCCATTGGTTTTACTAAATGTTTGCCCAAGAAATATCATCATGCTCCTTAATTCCTTGGCTTTATTCGATCTGTCTACGATAAATCCTCAAGCTCCTTAATTCTTTCATTTTATTGCGTTGCCAACAATAAATCATCACGCTCCTGAATTCGTTCATTTTAGTCGATATTTACTACGATAAATCAACACATTGGTTTTTATTAAATTTCAACCTACAATAAATCATCATGCACCTTAATTCACTGGTTTTATTCGATTTGCCTATAATAAATCATCACGCTCCTTAAATCATTTGCTTTCCTCGACTTACCTACGATAAATCTTCACGCTCCTTAAAAATCATTTGTTTAATTCTATTTGCCTATAATAAATCATCATGCTCCTCTAATAATTTTTTATTATTAAACCTACGGTCAACCATCACGTTCCTTAAAAATCATTTGTTTTATTCATTTTACCTACGATACATCATCACGCTCCTTGAATAATCTTTTTATACGTTTTACCTAAGACAAATCCTCACGCTCCTTAGTTCACTGGTTTTATTCAATGTTAGGCTATGAAAAATCATCACCATCCTTAATTCGTTGGTTTTATTCGATCTACAATAAATCATCCTGCCAATTAATTCTTGTATTTTATTCAGTTTGCCTACAATAAATCATCACGCTCCTTAATTCATGTATTTTACCAGGTATTTACCATGATAATTCATCACGCTACTTAGTACATTGATTTTCATTGAATTGTCTGCCTACGAAATATTATCACGCTCCTTAATTCGTTGGTTTTATTCGATTTACCACACTCTTTAACTGATTGGTTTTATTTGATTTCCCTACGGTAAATCTTCATTAATTCATTCGATTTATTCGAAATTAAACTTGTTAGTACAAATTATCATGCCTTCGTATCTAAGTTTTCCTGTTCTACATTACTGACAACTATTTGTTCACTGGTTTTGTCCAGTAACTGTTAACACGTCAATCATCGTCTTTCTTTATCCACGTGTTCTATAGAGTGTCCGCTGACATAAATCATTACTCATTTGTATGCAAGACTTTTAGTGGCATATTGTTGCCAATTATCTGGTCACTGGTTTTCTCCAATACTTGCTAACAGATGCGTCAACGTATCTCTTTATTGGTGGGATTTTATCCTGTCTGATTTGATATTTTTGGCTTCTATTTCATGATCATACTTTCTTATTGATGTGCAGTAGATAACCCATCCATTTAAGTGTGCCGAATATTAGATCTAGCCCACTGATGATCATCAGGAATCAGGAATTGAAAAGTAAGAATTCGTCCACTCTTGAGAATTAAAATGCTGCATTTTCTCTGGACAATGTTTCAAGTCTTTCCTTACTGATCTTGAATATGTAAAAAACTTAATTTGTTTTCTCTACAACTGAAAATGCAAAACTTGTTTTTTCCATCGTATCTGCTTCTATCTCTCAAATAATTTCCAGTTAAAAGTAGTTACAGTGATCAGTAATAGTAGCAATAATATTGTTAATTTGTCAATATTTCCGCAAAACTTGGATTTAAAATAATTCTAAAGTGTTTCAAAGGCACATTTAAAACAATGACAAGTTTAACGCATAAATTCAACCCTTGTTACAACTGTTCTGACAACTTCATCATGACGTATGGAACAGCCCAAACCTAGCACCAAGAACAGTTGCAAAGAGAGAGAGAGAGAGAGAGAGAGAGAGAGAGATACAAAAACCTACGTGCAGTTTGGAATGGTGATAATTTGCCTACAAAGAACTTAGCATAGCAAACGCCACAGGAAATTTGACATTAAGTAATGCTGCTAAGCATCCCTTCCTCTCATCAATAAGACTCTCTCTCTCTCTCTCACATTTTATGATCAGATCAAACACCCGCCAGAGCCAGGAACGACAGTATTCAAAAAGGATAATACGTTTAACCCGAATTGAATATATATTTTTCTTTTTTCCTTTTTTTTCTTAACGTCTGCATATTCCCAAGCTGTAACCGAGTACTGAACCTTCCCTCAAAAAGCGGCGGGGCGCCATACCTCACAAACTAACCATAGAATCTACACGAAAATAATCCCATCATGTTTTCCACACCCAAAGTAACGGAGCCTTCGCATCCGAACTACCCTAACCTAAGTTAACCTAACCTACGGGGCATGGCTAAAAAGAAAACAGGGGCTGGTACAATACTAGCATACATCTTGGGAATATGCCTCACGTATATATGAGCTGGTGTCATCTTATATCTTGTGTGTATGTTAACCGGCTTAATAGAATACATTTTGGAGCGCAAACAACCGCCCAGTGGTGTCTAAGTAAGTACCTGGCCAATAAAATGCGCGAATTTCGTTTCATCCCAAGTGAATGCGTGTTTGTCTGTCATGTCCGCAATACGTTCGTCTCTCTCTCTCTCTCTCTCTCTCTCTCTCTCTCTCTCTCTCTCTCTCATGTTTATACACTCCTGTTACACATATACACTCCCATATTTCCTTAGCTGTGGAGTGTTCTATTAATTAATTATATTGTTATTTATACAATACTTACAAAGACCGCCCCCCACCTCTCTCTCTCTCTCTCTCTCTCTCTCTCTCTCTCTCTACTTATTCATCATTAACTAACATCCCTTACCACATATACTCTCCCATATTTCCTTAGCTGTGGTGAGTGTTTCTATTAATTAATTCATATTGGTTATTTATACAATAGCTTTACAAAGACCCCCCCCCCCCCCAACCCCCCCCCCCAACATCTCCTCTCTCTTACTATTCATCATTAACTAACATGCCCTTATCAACATATATATATATTGTGTAAAATATATATATATATATATATTATATATATATATATATATATATATTATTTTCTTCATAATAAAGTCTTTTTAAGAGGTAATTCAGTGCATACACGTATAAATGCTGGCAAATAGCAAATGCAATCTATCTCTCTGGCTCTCTTTCTCTCAGAGTATAAATGATCACATTTCCATAGTCATGGATACGCAAGGCTTCTATTATTAACTTCGGTGTTTTATGTAATATATAAACTATCCTCCTGTTCAATGTATATTATGTATATAATATATATAAATGCACCCAGAGATAGACAAAACGTATGGCTCCTGTGTGTGCGTCGAAGCGCGTCCATGTGTGTGTGTGTGTGTGTGTGTGTGTGCGTGCGTTCGTACGTATGTAAGGATGGAGGATAGCCTGTTGATCGCGGCAATGTTGGCGGTGAGAGAGTGTCTCTCTCTCTCTCTCTCTCTCTCTCTCTCTGTTTCTCTCTCTCTCTCTCTCTCTCTCTTTCTATCTCTCTCTCCCTTCCTCCCTTCCGCTAAAAGACAGAGGAGGGACACTCCGCCACTCCCTACACACTTTCTGAGCACTTTCATAATTTCTGCTCAATTGCCCTTTCCTTGCCATGTCGCCCCGTAAAAACGAAGCTAATTCCGAGACAAATGAGAAGGCAGTACAAACGACAGAGAGAGAGAGAGAGAGAGAGAGAGAGAGAGAGAGAGAGAGAGAGACGGGAGGGGGAAAGAGTTTTCCTTTTCTGAACGGGGAACGGCGCAATGTGTGAAAGATGACGATCAATACAACGGGAGAGTCCCGCTCCCCGCGCATGCGCCCTCCTGCGTCCCAGGATAGCAGCGGTGAATGTGGAAGAAGTGGTGTTGGCGGTGGTGGTGCTGCTACTGCTGGTGTTGTTGGTGAATGCAGAGAGAGAGAGAGAGATGGTGACTGTGTTGTGGGAGAAGAAGAGTCTCCTCGACGTATGTTTTTTATTATAGAGATGAAGGAAGGAAGGAAGAGCAATGGCAGTACTCGAAGTCATGGAGAATGGCAGTATGGAAGCGGCCATAAACACGGCGGTGTGAAATGGAAGACCACGGAGCAGAAGGGGTTGGGGGGGTGGGGGGATAGGGGGGATGTTCCTGGAAGGGGTTATGGGGTTGGAGGGGGACAGGGAGGGTTAGGTAAAATGGACGTCAGTAGAGGCTACTGTGGTGAGGACGAGCTAGTGGTTCCTGCGCACGCCCTTGCGTGGAAATGAATAAAAGAAAGAAAGAAAGAAAAAAAAGGAATCGCGTAAACAAATACAAAACAAACGCAGCGGAGGACGGACGAGTACGCAAGGACCGGGGTCCGTCCGAAATTGCCAAAGGACTGGATTGGCACACGGACCAGGAAAGAGTTGGTGACAATATGGACATTAGGGCAACTTACACTCGAAGACTCTCAAGTAGGCAACTAGAGTATCATGCAGAGGAGCTGTCACTTCTGCTGGTCTTCTACCTCTCCTCCTCCTCCTCCTCCTCCTCCTCCTCCTCCTCCTCCCTCCCTCCGTCGCCGCCTCACCCTTCGCACAAGTGTTGCGCCCTGGATGGGGCATCGATGAATGAAATAATGAGTGCCGCCATGGTGATGTTGCTCGTTGAATAACACCACCTCAACCAGGCACACCTTCCCCCTCTCCCCCCCACCACCACCCACCGGGAGACCCGATTCCTTTTGGGGGGTGCCCCTCCCCGCCCCCTCTACCTTGGCACACTTGTCAACACATATTTCAGTCGAAATGACATTATTTACAAGTCTGAATTACACCGTTCGGGATAATTGCGCTCAATGTCACTTGCTCTCAACCAAAACAAAGAAGTCATTTAATAATTCCGTGAGAGAGAGAGAGAGAGAGAGAGAGAGAGAGAGAGAGAGAGAGAGAGAAGAGAATTTTTCAACCTCCTTTATTAAGAGGCAAAAACAAAATATACTTGGGTATGAATTATATGTCACAATCTCACTGACGGAAAGAATATTATTATTATCTATTACCATTATTCAAAAGATGAACCCTATTCGTAAGGAACAACCCCACCAAAGGGGCCACTGACTTGGAATTCAAGATTCCAAAGAATATGGGGCCCATTAGGAAGTAAGAGGAGGTAAAGTGAAATACAGAATGAAGAGAGAGACCTCACTTATTAAAAAGAAAAAAAAATTAAATAAATTAATAAAACAGAAAGGGTATATTCAAACTAGTTAAGTCACACTGCAGGAAAATGCAATGCAATACTTTGCGACATAAAACAGCTCGTATTAGAGTTTCATTGCACGGGTGGGCCAATAGGCCAGAACAAGGACTATAAAAGAAACAGTTGGAACTTCAACGAACATTTCTCGGATCAAAAGTAGTGGAACTCGCCACCAAATGAGACATAATGAACCAAGTGGTGACAGCTATCCTTCAGGGAAGGCATTGTTTCGAATCACACAGAAAAAATCCTCCATACCTAAAAGTTAGTAAAACGAAAATTTATTTTATGTAGATGAGTAACATGGACTGCTACAAACACACACACACACACAGAAACACAAACACACTCACACACACACATACACACAAAGTCAATTCTGAAACAGAAAAAAACAATAAATAACAGTAAAAAAAAAAACCTGGACAACGATGCTAACAGATACTTCGATGATATTCTCAACTATTGATTATGTAGATGATTAACACAGAATGCTACAAACACATGCTCGTACACAAACATACATACACAAACAAACGCACACAGTCACGTCTCAAACAAACAAAAAATTGACAACCGAAAAAATAAAAAAAATTCTGGACAATGATGCCAACTGATCCTTAGATCACTTCCTCAACTTTTGAAATGCGCCAACTCGAGCCAGATGTTAATTTGTCTTAAAATTAAAAGCCTCGAAACAAACAAGTAAATAGGCCTGCTGGACCACAGCATGCCGGAGCTGTTGCTGCCTTGCTCGATAATTATGGCAACGCCACGATAACTTTTTTTTTTCTTTAACATTCTGACGAAACCCGGACCTCATTTCCGGTGCTATATTTTATACTATTCGCCTCATAGGGGGAAAGCAACGTAAGCCCCCCTTTCCAATATGGCGATACCTGGCATTGGTAAATAAAAAAAGGGGGGGAGGGGGGAGAGGAAGGAGGAGTGGGAGGATGGAAGGGGAATTCGGCCCTATGACCGGGTTCGGAAATATTATAAAAGTAGTCTCGAATTCAGACCGATTTTAGCATTCATACGTTTGGGGAGGGGGAATAAATAATTAATGTATCAACCAGTTATTCGGTACAAAGGGGGAGAATTTTGTGTTGATGACTATATTTACAGCAACAGAAGCCATCACAGCAGAAGAAGCCGTAGCAGCAGCAGCAGCAGCAGTTACAGTAGTGGTAATAACAGGAGTGGAATTGGCCATAATAGTAATGGTAGCAGTAACTGCTGCTACTGAACCATGGTTGCAAAAAACGGCAGTAGTAAAACTGACAACGGGAACAGAAAGCTTAAGTAAAGACCAGAAGTCTTAGTAACAGCAGCTCCGAAAGTATTAATAGCAGCAGCAACAAATTCAGTAGTAATGGCATCAGTCTTGGTAGAGACCAGAAGTCTTAGTAACATCTCCACCTACAGTCTTAACAGCAGCAAGGGCAGAAGTAAGCCTTAATAACAGCAACACCAACTGTCTTAAACCAGCAGCAAAAGATTCAACAGCAATGGCAGGAGCCTTAGTAAAGTACAGAAGTCTTAGTAACATCAGAACCTACAGTCATAACAGTAGCAGAAGTCTTAGAAACATCTGCACCTACAGTCTTAACAGCAGCAGCAGAAGTCTTAGTAACGTCAGAACTACAATCTTAACAGAAGCAGAAGTCTTAGTAACATCTGCACCTACAGTCTTAACAGAAGCAGCAGAAGTCTTAGTAACGTCAGAACTACAGTCTTAACAGCAGCAGAAGTCTTAGTAACTCAGAACTACAATCTTAACAGCAGCAGAAGTCTTAGTAACATCTGCACCTACAATCTTAACAGAAGCAGAAGTCTTAGTAACATCTGCACCTACAGTCTTAACAGCAGTAGAGGTCTTAGTAACATCTGCACCTACCAGTCTTTAACAGCTGTAATGTCTCAGGTAACATTTTGCCCTACAGTCTTAACCGCAGTTTTAGTGAGGTCTTGTAACCATTCTGCACCACAGTCTTTAACAAGCAGTAAGGTGGTTCTTAAGTAACATCTGCACCTACAGTCTTAACAGCAGTAGAGGTCTTAGTAACATCTGCACCTACAGTCGTTAACGCAGGCAAGGTAAAGGTTCTTAGTAACATCTGCACCTACAGTCTTAACAGCAGTAGAGGTCTTAGTAACATCTGCACCTACAGTCTTAACAGCAGTAGAGGTCTTAGTAACATCTGCACCTACAGTCTTAACAGCTGTAGAGGTCTCAGTAACATTTTGCACCTACAGTCTAAACGGCAACAATCTTGGTAACTGCATAAACACAAAGCAAAAGACTGGCGACCGCCTTAAACCAATTTTGTTAACGACGATCACAGCCACGGGTCTAAGAAGAAGAAAAAGAAAAGGTAGAAGGGGGAGGGGGAGATGATAGAGCTAGTGATAAGAGCATTAGCTTCGAACTGACCATTCTCTTGCACTTATGATTAATCACCCTAATGGCGCCGGGGGTAATACAACTGAGGGAAAAACACTCTCAAGCCGAAAGTAATTAAAAGTAATGGTGGTCATGCGGGAAGGAAGGAATACCGTGCAGGGGTGAGTAGGGGGAGGGGGAGGGGCGGAGAGAGTGGAGGGAAAAGATGATGAT
The DNA here is from genome assembly GCF_015104395.2 of Macrobrachium nipponense. Taxonomy (NCBI): domain Eukaryota; kingdom Metazoa; phylum Arthropoda; class Malacostraca; order Decapoda; family Palaemonidae; genus Macrobrachium; species Macrobrachium nipponense. The sequence goes on from NC_087209.1 coordinate 62,416,888, forward strand.
GATGAAGGCGAGGACGGAGCAAGACGAGGATGAAAGGTCCGTGATACACATTAACAAGATTAAGATAATAACGAACATGGTATGAAAGATGGCAATTACGTGAACATCATTAATAACAACGTTAATATAATAATTAATAATAATTTACTCGTACGATTATTATTATCTTCCGCATATTGCTTATTCCTGCTTACGAAAATGCCAAACAAGGCCTTGAACCCGCCTACATAACTAGTTAATATAGTAAATTTAAAATGACAGCAAAGGAATTTACCGCCATTCTAATATCCAAGGCAACGGTTGTCTATGCGTTTTCCCTTTTACGAAATTAAATATATTTACTGATTTTTCATCAGGGAGGTTCCCTGCGTGGGAAAACTATGAAGAACTGATATAATTATTTCTTTTAATCTCACTGGAATTCATTAATTGATTCAGTTATTTCTTACAGACTTAGATTGAACTTTACAATTTTCCACTGCTCAATTTTACTGTTTGAATCTTCAACAAGATAAAGCTAAAAGCTAAAAGAATGCGCCAGACAAGTGCATAGAAATTTACCTATCTAAACTTTATTATAAGATTTAATAAGATCTATCGCTAGATGACCTTACGTTCAATGGGGAAAAAATATATATTATATACATATAATAAAATAAATATATATTATATGTATATGTATAATATATATATATATATATATAATTATTATAATATATAATAATATATATATATATATATATTAGTTTATAATTATTAATATGTATGGTATATATATATATATATATATTATATAATATTATATATATATATATATATGAGTATATCAATCATTAGAAGGCTGGCATTAAACTGTATTAACTCCCCGGTTTTCAAGGAGCTTATATACTGACAAAGTCTGGTTTTTCTTGGTGATATCCCATCCAAGTCCTGAACAGACCCAATGTCATAAAACTTAACAAGAATAAACCCACACACATATCTATATATGCAAACATACATACATACATACACACACAACGCAATCAAAACTTGTCGCTCGTTCCTAGAGGCGATGAACAAAATCAAAACTCAAAATACAAATTCAGCCGCGAATTAATAATAATAATAATAATAATAATAATAATAATAAAATAATTAATAATAATAATAATAGCGAGTGGGCGCACCACCATTCACCAACCAACCCTCGACCACGAAATCGAACGCCGATAAATCAAGGCAAATAGGCCCTTACGTCTTGCAAACCGTCCAGTTCCTATTACCACTTCCTGGACGGCGCACTCCGTGCTAAACAAACTCCAGTGCGCCAGCGTAAATAAACATCTCTGGCCGGTGCATCTCCCTAATGAAACCCTGGACAAACTAGTGTCAAGATATACTCTCCCCCGTCGAAAAGTATATATTATATATATATATTATATAATATATTACATATATATATATATTATTATATATATAATATATTTACATATATATATGATATATATATATATTATATTATTTATTATTTATCTTTTTGGTTGCTATTAGGGAAAATATCTTACGTGGATTTTGCATGGGAAAAAATTATGTTTTGGTTGATATAAGAAGAATATTTTGAAAATGCGGTAACTTACAAGATATTTTGGTCGTTTTAGAGAAAATATCTAACGTAGGTATCAACTGGGGGAACACAATGGTTTGGTTGCTATAGGGAAAATATCTTGAAGGGGTACTGTCAAGAAACAAAATTTTCTGCAAGTGAGATCAGAAATATATTGCGTGGGTATCACCTCAAAGAAGAATATCATGAATAGGCACTAAAAAAAATTTGGAAATTGATAGAATAAAAAAACTCTCGCAAGGGTTCTACATAAAAAATTATATATTTCTTATGGAAAATAAATCGAGAGTGATACCACCTATTAAAAATATCTGGGTTGAAATCTTAAAACATGATCTTGAGTGACTTCACCGACACCGGAAACGGAAGTTTGGCAAAGACACCGACAATTACAAGACCAAAAAAACAAAGTAACGGGCATTGCCGTCTGATGGCTCTGTGGGGGCGCGGGTGGGGGAAAGCCCCATTCCCCCACCCCGATTAAGCGGAGGAGGGAAAACGTCCCAGGCCATCGAGTAAAGCATGATTGACAACATGCGTTAGGCAAATTCAAGGATCCGAGGTACGACTAATCGCGGGACGACTTGTCCTAATTGCATTGCAGGGCCAGTCCGCCGCCATACCGCCCCCAAGCAAACTACAAGACACCTTCCAGCATCTACCCGAGGCATCCTACCAATCCTACAGACACACACACACACACACACCCCATTCCTATTCCCATTCCCAGCCCACACACAGCTCCATGGCAACCCACTCGACCTCCTTCCCTCCCCTCTCCCCTCGACACTAACCCCATCCCCAACCTAACCCACTGAAACCCCCCCCCCCCAACCAATCCCAGAGTCCTATCTAAACCGTGGCATAGGAATTGGGGGATCCTCGACTAAAATTAAATTCAATGTCATGTTCGCTATTTGATTGAGATTAGAATAATGATATTCCTCGGGAGAGGGCGCGAGCGCGCCAGCTGCACACACACACACACACACATACAGACAGACATACAGACATGCGTACCCGATCTCAAATTGCGCTCTCGAAATTTTCGATGTCAATCAATATTCAATTTTCTCGTTTCTCTCTCTCTCTCTCTCTGAGTGATCTGCGAATCACATTAAGGAATTTTCACGTAGGTAATTTTCCTAAGGCATATTGTTTTAATGTTAAAAGCCGTAGTTGCGACACATTATCATGTCAGTGCATAAAAACAGAAGAATTAACACGGGATAATCAAGCAGGATAATAAAGAGAAGGAAGGCAGGAGGTACAGTAAGAAGGAATAGGTCTTAGTGACATTAAAAACAAGAAAAGATAATACCAAATTACTCTTAATATGGCCATGGGTGAGAAACAAATACTAATTAGGCGTTACTGATCCTAATAAAAAAAATCTTGGGGATGAATAAAAGCTGATCTACAAACAGCTGACGTATTTTACCAGATAGCAACTCTTCTCTCGATTCTTATAACCTCCAAACAGAATTCACAACATCTCTAGGCTATAAAACATCATGTGTAAGACACACAGGATTTTTTAATAGCTCGCCAAAAATGAAGGGTTGTTATAACCTGCTAAAAATGCAGGACTGCCATAGCTCGCTAAAAATGCTGGATTGTTAAAACTCGCTAAAAAATGCAGGATTTTTATAACTCGCCAATAATGCTGGATTGTTATAAGTTGGCAATAATGCTGGATTGTTATAAGTTGGCAACAATGCTGGATAGTTATAACTAGCCAAAAATGCAGGGTTCTTATAACTCACAAAAAATGAAGGATTGTTATAACCAACCAAAAGTGCAAAATATCTCAAGCCTTAACCCTTACGCATAGTAGGCAAAGTCCCTGATAATAACACGGACAGGAAAGTTAGTAATGATTAAAAATAATACAGAAAAATCTCGAAAACCGAAACACAAGATAATAGCAAGGGCTTGAAAGTTTGCATAAAAATAATAAAAAGAAAAAATCTCTAAAACCGAAGTACAAATAATAACACGGTCAGGAAAGCTCCAAATAAAAAAAATAAATAAAAAAAAGGGGAAAAAAATCTCTAACACCAAGACCCATTTCCACTTTTACCGAACAATTCCCTTTTCTCAATCTTTCGATTCCCCCCTTCCCCCCCCCCCCCCACCCCCCCCCCCCCCCCCCCCCCCAACCACCACCACCAACCCCGTCCTCCTCCAAAGATAGAATGAGCGATGCCTTGGTGTGAAATTTGTTTTTATTCATCGGCGAATTGGCTTATCCAATTTCACCTCCATTGGCTTTAATGGCAGCAGCTTTTTAGCCTTTTGGAGGACCGAAACTGTTTCACAGTTGGGAGGCTGTAGTTAGGGTCGAGGATAAAGGATGCTGGGGGAGGTGGGGTGGTGGACTGGAAGTGGATGGATGGGATGGATGGTGGGGGGAAGGGAGGAGGGAGGAAGGAAGGAAGGGGGTTGATGTGACCAGTAGGGAATCCAGGAGGGATCAAGTCCAATCCACAGAGAGAGAGAGAGAGAGAGAGAGAAAGAGAGGAGAGAGAGAGGGGGGGGGTGGCAATACAACGTCGTCAAATCGGGCGGGCATAAGAAACAGCAAACTGAATACAAACGTTACTAGTAGTTGCAATAGGCTCTTCATTCTTAGAGAGAGAGAGAGAGAGAGAGCTAGCTCCGAGGCGGTAGGGGGTTTAGGGTGGGGTGGGGGGGAAGGGGCTGTTGTTGGTGACTCCGTAAAGGAAGGCACTAATGATCGTTCTGGTTGTGGGGTAATTTTCAGATAGAAGACAGTCTGGCGTTGATGGCGGCTCTAAATGAGGTTAGCGTTATTGGTGGGTTTAGATATCTAGGAAAAAAAATAAAAAAAAAAAAACGTAAAAAATTGGGTAGAAAAAAGGTCTGAGGTGGAGTGGGGGCGGTGGTGAGGTGGGAGGGGGTTTAAGAGATTGCAAGATTACGGTCAGTATTCGTAATGGAGGATCAGAATTATATATGATTCATGATTAATACTACGATATATATATATATATATATATATATATATATATATATATATATATATATATATATATATATATATATATTTTATAATATATATATATATATAATATATATATATGTGTGTGTGTGTGTATATATATGTGCTGTGATGTGTGTGTGTGTACACACACACACATATATATACATACATCATATCTATATATATGTATATGTACGTATGTATACTGACACACACAAGGGCGTTTTGGGTGTTTTCAGTAACACGCGTACACATAATAGGCTTAGTCAATACACACACAAACACACACACACCCAAGCGACGCCCCGTCAACACCACTTTGCGAGTGAACGAATATCCAAAATACAGAAGGGATGATAGAGTTACAAGGGCCATTTTCACGGTCACTGTATCATAAACCGAGTTTTATAGGTATGAATTGTTCAGCCTTCAACTGAGAGTCCGATCCAGACTAAAAAAAATATCACAAGGCGAGAAAAATATATAAACAAAAAGGTGAGTAGAAAAAGGAAAAAGGTTTGATAACGATGACTAAATGGATTAAGTAAATAGGAAAGAGAGTGAAATAAGAAGTTTGATAAATATAAGTGAATAGATTTATTAAACGAGAAGGAGAGTGAAAATGTCCACTAGAGAAATAATGGATTGCTGGCTCATTAAAATGGAAATAATTGCAATAAATAACCGGCTTCAGAGGCTCTCTCTCTCTCTCTCTCTCTCTCTCTCTCTCTCTCTCTCTCTCTCTCTCTCTCTCTCTCTCTCTCTCTCTCTCCATTTTACTGGCGGCAAATGCTGTAAATTCCGAACTCTCCAATAAAAATAAACTCTAAAATTAATGGATGAACATAATACCTACCATAATTTTTTTTTATAAATTTCTTGGAAAAATTACGATAACTTCCAGTATTCTTTCAAAAACTGCCTATCACATAACTTCTTCTCTCTCTCTCTTTTTCTCTAAAAGGAAAACGGTACTGTTACATATAACAATTCGTTCATGTTTCGTCTACAACACGAGTTGATTGCTACAGCAGGCATGAAAAAAAAATATATATACAGTATATGGATTTGGGAGGTCATGCCGTTCACTGAATGATAGATGGATGGATAGGCGGACGCTGAGAGAGAGAGAGAGAGAGAGAGAGAGAGAGAGAGAGAGAGAGAGAGAGAGAGAGCAGGAACAAAAATATAGGGACGCAGAGGCTACACAAATAAAGGAATTTTAGATAAACACCAAGACAACTGAAAATGATCGAAAATTACTCTCTCTCTCTCTCTCTCTCTCTCTCTCTCTCTCTCTCTCTCTCTCAGAATGAAGAACCTAACCTATTGCATCTAATAACGCTTGTATTCAGGTTGCTTGCTCTTATGTCCTGCCCATTCGAAAACACTGTATCTCTCTCTCTCTCTCTCTCTCTGGATTTGAAACCAAAGACCAAAATATAAGTAAATATTAATTTCTCTCTGTGGATTTGAAGCCAAAGACAAGAGGATAAGCAAAATTTGCCCCCCGTCTCTCTCTCTCTCTCTCTCTCTCTCTCTCTCTCTAGATTTAAACCAAAGACCAGAATAAAATAAAAATTACCCTCTCGCTCTATCTCTCTCTGGATTTCAAACAAAGACCAGAATAAAATAGAAATTACTCTCTCTCTCTCTTTTGGATTTGAAACCAAAGACCAGAATGTAAGTTAAAATTACTCTCTCTCTCTCCTTTTATTTCCCCTGTCTCTCTCTCTCTCTCTCTCTCTCTCTCTCTCTCTCTCTCTCTCTCTCTCTCTGGATTGGAAACCAATGACCATCCTTTGTTCCGGTGCTCACTGCAAATAAAAAAGACGGCCAATTACAGCAAATAATAAATGTTAAATGAATCCTAACTGTGATGTCGAAACTCTTTGACGCTGTCATTATCCCTTGAATTATTCATCGGGACAATTGTTTTCCGCATCACACTAAAAATAGAGTCCAGTACAAAGCGTGTGAAAACCAGTGTGTGCGTAGATTTACACACAACAGCTCTACCTTTCT
>NC_087209.1:62424025-62434025 GCF_015104395.2 Macrobrachium nipponense
TATATATCTCCTTTTTTACTACTAGACGCCATCCCAGACATCACGAACCGAAGATGATACCATAATAATTCATCTTGTAAGGATTCTTATAAATAATGAATTCCCCCCCATTTTGATGATAAATATACAAATAAAAAATCCTTCCATTTCTACTGCAAGACTCCACCCACACACACAAAAAAAATCCATCCTTCTTTCAAACAACATGAAAAATTCATTCCCATTTTAATTATTCATTCTCTTTACGAAATGGCGTTCCATCAGATTCGCTGCATAATGAATAAAACTTTATACTATCTGACATGATGCTAAAACTATCTACTCGTGCCACGGGCGAAAAATTTGAACGTGGACCCCAAAAATCATCTTGAAACTTTTTGGAAATGCTTCTTGGGGCTTTTTGGAATATGTACCCCGAAACTTTTGGGGGAAAATGCTTCTTAAAATTCTTGGACTGTTACAGCATCCTCTTTATGCTAGGAGGAGAGAGAGAGAGAGAGAGAGAGAGAGAGAGAGAGAGAGAGAGAGAGAGAGAGAGAGAGAGGAGGGGAGGGGATTTTTACGTTTCTTAATGTGAAAGCGCATTTTTATAAATGCTCTTTGCGCCACTTTTTTCCACTGGAAGAATGAAACTTATTTTTTTCTAAATGAAAAAAAAAAAAAAATTAAAAATGGCTTAATAACGTCGTGAGGTTATGTAGAGATTTATATTGAACTTGCACCATTTTTTATATTATACTCATAAATGTTCATTAATTATTATTATTATTATTATTAAGACGATGAACCCATTTCATATGGAACACGGCCACAGGGTCCACTGACTTGAAATTCAAGTTTCCAAGGAATATGGTGTTCATTAGGAAGAAGTAAGACGAGGTGAAGGGAAATACATAAAGAAGAGACCCCATCTATTAAGAAAAATAATGAATAGATTAACAAACACATAAAAATGAATTAAAATGCGAGGCGGATAGTATTAGGGTCAGTAATGTACTAATTGCACTTTCACTTGAACTTTTGAAGTCTCCCAATTGCACGACTTCGTTCCACAGTCCGGTTTTACTTAAGAATTCTTCAATTTAAAAATGGCCAAAAGATGTAATAATGATATATGAAGATTTAGTTTTGAAACTGCACCCATTTTTTTTAAACCATAATTGTTGGACATTATTTTGTCGTGTCATTCATTAAAAAACAACTTACGCAGTTGGATAAACTTCGACTTCAACATCTCACAACGAATGCAAACTAGGTTACACATCACTTCACTCCAACAATAAGCAACGTACCCTTGTTTTCCTTACAAACACAAAAGGTAGACATAAACAAGGAATTTTCAAAAGTGACTTTCGAGCATTTTTACCAGCTGCAACGGAGCGTTTTTACAAATGAAACAGATCCTTTTTTTTTTTTATTTCCCTAAGAAACATTTCTGCAAATCCCATGAAAGCCATACCTTGTTTAAACCCCATTTTCCACCTACTTGAACCCAGCACCCTTCCCCAATTCAATATCGACCCTCCCCCTTCTAACCCTCAACCTCAACCCTCCCTCCCTTACTGGGAAAAGTAAAATAACATCCTAGGAGGGAGGAGGAGGAGGAGGAGGAGGATGAAGAAGTAATTGTGTTCCACTACAACAGAAAACTTCTTAATTAAGAGAGAAACTTCTTTAGTTGCCCTCGAAACCAAGCCTCTCTCTCTCTCTCTCTCTCTCTCTCAGTCAACAGACTCAACTCGTCCTTTCCTCTATGAGAACAAATCCCTCAGCATAGGAACCAAGTTTCCCAATTAATAGAGGTAAGTCCCTCTCTTAACAACTAAGCTTTCCTTGCTAATTATTCAGCCCCCACCCCAGACCCAGACCCATCTCTTCGCCAGACCCGGCCGGAGAAACCCACCGCTGTCCGCCGCCCACCCGCCCGGCCCGCCCAGCACCCGGAAGCATATGCGCTTAAACGGGAAGAACAACAATGAGAGAGAGAGAGAGAGAGAGAGAGAGAGAGAGAGAGAGAGTTTAAGGACTTGCACAAAGACGATATATGCTTGCATGAGAGATTAACACGCCATTTTAAGAGTGATACAGTGAAATTCATGAAGCAATTTGGAATAATATTTGAGATTTTATATATATATAATATATATAATAAATTATAATATATATATATATATATATATATATATATATATATCTATATATAGGACGAAAATTTTACATAGATAGAATAACGGTAATGGGAGAGAGAGAGAGAGATTTCGGCAATATGATTTATAATTTAAAAGACAAATATAATTATTAAATTTACAAGAGAGAGAGAGAGAGAGAGAGAGAGAGAGAGAGAGAGAGAGAGAGAGCGAAAAAAAAACAACACAGATGCTTGCACGTACATTGCAGCCAGGACACACAGAGAGAGAGAAGAAGAGAGATGAGAGAGAGAGAGAGAGAGAGAGAGAGAGAGAGAGAGGATGATGGAAACACATAAAGGGAAGTATTGACAATCTCCACATACAAGCGAGGGGGAACAGACAAAGATCGCCGGAATGACAAGAAAACGCAGACAGGTGAACAAATACGGCGAGAGCAAAATATTCTGTTAAAAAAAGAAGAGAGAGAGAGAGAGAGAGAGAGAGAGAGAGAGAGAGTCAATAAATAAAAGAACTAAAGAAAAGAAGAGATAAAGAGAAAAATATGAAAAATTACCCTAAAAGAGATAAAAAAATACAAAGAAAGAGATTAGACAGTTTTTGGGTGCGTATGTATATATTGTGGTGTGTGGTGTGATGTGACGTGAGAGAGAGGAGAGAGAGAGAGAGAGAGAGAGAGAGAAAATCACATGACGAAGAATGTGTGAAAAAAATGCGTTGCACTAAGACTGATAATATAATAATCAGAGCAGGAACGAGTAAAATATGAATGGGAATAATGAAAAGAAAATTTTCATATATGAGTTAAGAGGGAAAAAATAAATATCATAAAATTAGAGTATAGTGAGGGAATGATAAAAATATTGCAAAAATTAGCTAACATGGATAACAAAACTAAAAATGGTAAAAATAGATCAATGTGCGAGGAAACTAAAATTCATGATATATAAAAAGAGGAAATCATGAATTGAATAAACAATGGCAACATATACAAAAATAGTTCGTATATAATCATAAAACAAAGCAAACACATTTCCTTGAATAATTCCAATAACACATAAATATGAAACATAATCTAGAATACGGACAAAATGAAATTATGAAGGAAAAAAAAACAACCATTTCACAACACAAAAATCCTTGAATTAGAGGAAAAAACAACAATAAAAACCTCAGGCTAGAAAATGCTTGAAAGTTCCAAGGGAAAAGTTATGAGAAATCATTTCGCTGAAAACTAAATTTTAAAAAATTATAATAATAATTTCGAGTAAATATCAGTAAACTAGTATACCTGATATTCAATGAGGAAGACAAAACATTCAAGGAATTTTGCAAGCGCCTCTCGAATATGCAAATTAATTACATTACGCTGATCATCATTTTCTTGTTTACGATTTTCTCTAGTTACCTGGAATTCACAACTACACGCGTTACACAAAAAAAAACAAATTAATATATCGACTCGCACTGTTTTACACAGAAGGATATCTCAGGAATTGAAATAAAAATCAAGTTAGTATGAATAGAAATAAATAAGCACACTTCGGCGCAATTGAGTTTTCTGTACAGCGTATAATCAAAGGCACCGAAAGCAGATCAATCTTTCGGTGGTCTCGGTATAAGCCTGTATGAGCCGCGACCCATGAAACTTTAACCATGAACTGGTGGTGGCCTATCCTAAATCGTCGCTAGACTCACGATTGTGGCTAACTTTAACCTTGAATAAAATAAAAACTACTGAGGCTAGAGGGCTGCAATTTAGTATGTTTGGTGATTAGAGGGTGGATGATCAACATACCAATTTGCAGCCCTCTAGCCTCAGTCGTTTTTAAGATCTGAGGGAGGACAGAAAAAGTGTGGACAGAAAGACACAGCCATCTCAATACTTTTTCTTTACAGAAAACTAAAAAGTTTAAATATCAAAGATTACTGAAGGAATAAACAATATTTTCTTATATGTTTTTCAGAACCATTTGACAACAGTACTCCTTCAACAAAGAAAATACCGTTTATTATTTGCTATTATAAAAGAAACACAGCCATGAACACTTGGGAGCAAATAAAGTCTTCAAACCACTCGCGAGCTATTTAGCTTAATGCATAAAACACTCGTCGATATTCATAGCTACCTGCGCATTACACTCGTGAATTTTATCAATCCAGGTTCTTTCTTTTCTTTTTGTGCTACGAACTTTAACGGTCTATCATAAAGGCAACGCTTAAAAAGAAGAAGAAGAAGAAGAAGAAGAAGAAAACTACAGCGGAATAATTCCCCCTTAAAAAAAAAAAAAAAAAAAAAAAAAAAAAAAAAAGACCCGATTCAGATATTCACAACCAAGAGTATATATTCCCCTAAAACATTTCGCGTAAATCTATTTATTTCTTCCAGATTTCTTTTGCAAACTGACATCAATGGCCTACCACAAAGGTACCATTCATTAACACACACGCACACAAAAAACAAAAAAACCCACCCAGACAAACCAAGGAACCATCCATTAAAAAAAACTGACTCAGATATTCAGAAAGATATATTCCCCTCTAGATTTTTTCGAGTAATTTCATTTATTTCCTCTACATTTCTTCTTTCACGTTTTTTTTTGTCTTAATTTTTTTTTTACTACAACACGAACGCAAGATCTCGACCGAGAACGTACGACGAACTACCAATTCCAGAAAAAAAAACGCATAAAAAAAGCGGTAAATCCCACAGGGACAAAATTCCACAACTCCGCACTCGATCTAATGCATGCGAAACACGACATGGCAATACGACCGGGAAAATCGCATTACCTCTTTCATATTGAAAAATAAAAGAACGCTAATAGTCGGCGTGTAACTTAGGCTGAGCTCAAACATCACGCGAATATTGAAGACTATTCCTTCAACCGACATTTAATTTCAACAGACTATTTGAACGTGTATGTGATATATATATATATATATATATATATATATATATATATATATATATAATTCTAATATAATATATTTATATATATATCCAGCTATGATGTTTACATATGAATATATATATGTTCCAGAAATAAGTAATCAACACGTATATTTCGCGTTCATTTAAAAGGACAAACTTCGGAATTCTCTTCTGATCACTTTTTCCCCCGATTCCTTTTGATGGAGGGGAGAGGGGGGGAACCCGCGCAAAGCTAGAAAAGGTACCTGGAATAAACCGTCCCTGAGGCAGACTGACATTAAGAAAACAGTCTGAGGCACTGACATTAAAAAAAAATAAATAAATAAACCGTCCCTGAGGCACTTGACATAAAAAAAATACAATTTCCATTTTAACAATTAGTTTATCTTAGGAATATGAGCTGATATTGAAAAAAAATCGATTTCCAAAATGAAATGTTGTTTGTCTGAAGGAATACGAGCCTATATTAATTACATCGGAGAACAGCATTGGTAACCAATATATAAAATTGTCCTCAGATTTTGAATGTTTGAACCCATAACCGAATCATTCATTTTTCACTGAAACCAAACTCGACTTTCTTTGTAATAAAACGCGTGAAAGTCAATATGCGAATAAAAAAAACAATGCTCTTTTACACGTAAATTAATTTTCGACTTCCAGGTCTGTTTTACGGTAAATGTAAAACAAGTACTGGTCTGGGATTAACTCACAGCACTGAATTCTTCCTAAGTACTGGACAGAGAAAAATAATTTACATACTGTGCATACAAATGGACCAGACACTCATACACTGAAAATGGTCCCAAGCGCTACTCTTTTTGGTTATTACTAAAAAATAAAAATACTAACTGCTAGATAGATTATATATATATAATATATATTTTTAAGTAATTCCCAACTGACTTATACAATAATTAAAACACTCAAGTAAAAGAACGCGGATACATCAATGTATTTGCCAACATAAATACAAATGGATTAACCGTGTAATTTTATTATATTAGGTGGGTTCTGTTTGCAGTCATAATAGTAATAGGCAAATAAAAAAATATCAATTTAAATAGTTTATATAAATCTACATTATATTTATAGGCACAAATCTATTTGTTTACGTTTATATTCCTAAACAAAACTTTCCCCACACTGAACCTAACTCCATATGGGGGTTTAATCCCTGAACGCCAACACCGTCAACTTGTTGCAAGCGATATTGCTTTCCGATGGTAATCAAACAAGAGCAATCATTTGGGGGGGGGGGTGTGGGGAGGTGTGGGGAGGGAGACAGGGGGAGAGGGAAGGGGAGGGAGGGAGGGAGGGAGGGAGGGATAACCCACCCAGCCCCTCCCAACAACCTATGTGCCTTCACTGTTCAACACCTACCTGTTGGACGACGTCGACATTTTACAAAGACGCCGACGGCGACGATGAAGAAGACGAAGAAGTCCGGAACATCTATTTCCTGCCTCTCGTTAGAAAATATTTATATATATAAAAAAGGACGACGTCCAACGCGTTCCGAAAATGGAGTCAATAACGAGAGATTTTTTCTCTCTCTCCTTTTTTTAACACGCTTTTCCCACCAACATTCGCTACTGGACGTCCTATAATATCAACGCGTGACGCCTCTGGAGGAGGTAATAAAGAAGGAGTAGGATTCTCCTTCTCGCCTTTTTTCCCCTCCGACGGAATGCGGGATATACTTCGCTACACCATCCTTCTGCTGCCGACGGGAGCGACGCGGCTCTAGAGAGGAATAGAGTCCACAGACAGAGACACACACAGGCACGGACAAGAGCTGAGCTGAGCCGAGAGCGAGAGGGAGAGAGAGAGAGAGAGACGGAGGGTAGCTAGCATCAACACACCAGACACTCACACAGGTAACTAACGACGACCTGCTTCTCAAACAAGCTAGTAAAGCGCCACCACACAAACACACGCACTCACACACACACTAACGCAGTTGCCAATACTTGAATTTATGACTCACTTTGCCAGGGCCAGCCAGCAGCGCTCGCTCGCTCGCTGGCTGCTCCTTCGCCTTCGCGTCGAAGATGATTATTATAATTTGTATTATATTATACTGAGTGTTTCTTTCCGTGTTCGTCATTCGAGAGTTAATTGAAACGAGTCATTTTGTATTACGTTTATTTCGCATTAAAAACCTTTTCCTTTTACCGGTATTGTATTGATAAATACAATTTAGTTTACTTGTTTTGATGCGATGCGACAAGATGTGGGAACAATTGTCACAATTAATATATTAATAATAATGGTATATTTATTATATATTATTAGGATATATATATAGATTATATATAATAATCGATATTTCACGTAATTTATACTTATCTTTTTACTTCTTATATTCGTGTATGAAATCAAAATTTTTTTCCAGCGGTAATCACGATACGGACATTAAAATTAATCAATAGATAAAATAAGAAAAAATATACATTAACCGATGGAGTTTAAACTATTCATTGATGTTAACAGGAGCAGAGTAATTCCCCTGAAAATACTTGGAAGTCAAATAATTAATCTTTGGAATAAAACGTCTCTGAACATAGCATTTTAATTATTTCCTTGAAAGTCTTCGGTGTGATATGAAATCTGTAGTAATAACATTCTATCTTCTTCCGTTGTACCTTAAGGTTGGTGTAACAGCAGTTGTTTTTACTTAGCTTCTTTATTTTGGTCTTTTAATGTTTTTTGAAAATTGTCATTTTAAGAATCCTGTGTTTTGTAGTGATTTTAACGGTATTTACTCTGTCATTTTGCAGACTGATGATGCACATAGTCACGTGCGAAACGTTTCCACAACAATAAATCTTCTTTCAAACATCCATGTGTCTCCGGCTTTCCTGAATTGATGTTTAAGGATCATACTGCAGATAGCTATAACATATAAATAAATATATAATATATATAATATATATATGTATATATATATAATATATATATATATATATACATACATATATATATAATATATATATAGATATATATAATATATATATATATATACACATATATACTATATATATATATATATATATATATATATAGTATATATATATATATATATATATATATAAAACGCGTACACAAAACGCAGACTTGCAATAGTCGAGCAACTAACTAATCAGTCGAGGAAACTTCACAGGGGGGATTTTACGACTGTTTTCTATTACCGATAAACCAGGGCGTTCGATGCAAACTTCTCGAAGTTTCCGAGGCTGAAAACCAAAGAGTTACTTCTGCTGGCATTGATATCCAGGTGTTGCGTATTATAACCATTTCACCTTTTGGAAAACCAAAAATGTCAATGGTGCTAACGAAGGAGAGATCCCTGATCAAATAAAAGGACATAATGGAACAGTAATGGCATACATGAGAAGTTTTTCGAGGAAAATTTAAATTTTAGTTACCATAAAAATTAAATGAATAAACAAACATAAGGATAACTGTTATATTACCCTTAACATTAAGCTCGCGTTGTGCCAGGCGCACGGACTCTTGCTCATGAAGAAAGTAATCCGCTTTCATATAAAAAAAAAAAAAATTCTGATATTTTCTTTATCATTACGTTGGCCTGACGACAGAACGGGCTCTTGCTCCTGAAAGAAGCTATAAGCTTTGTTTCTAATAAAAAAAGAAAATCTGTTATTTTCTTTATCATTAAGCTGGCGTTGTGCAAGCACGGACTCTTGCTCATGAAGAAAAAATTCTGCTATTTCCCTTATCGTTAAGCTGGCCTGATGCCAGCACGGACCCTTGCTTCTGAAGGAAGTTATAAACCTTCAGTTAAAAAAAACACATATGTTACTCCCCTTTTGCCAGTACGGGCTCTTGTTCCTGAAGAAAGTTATAAACTTTCAGTAAAAAAAAAAAAAAAAAAGAAAAAAAAAAAAAAAAAAAAAAAAAACCTATGTTACTCCCCTTTTGCCAGCACGGCCTCCTGCTCCCCGGGCAGGCACCTAGAAGCGCCAATTTCCTTCGACAGTAATAATCCAAACACGTCAGTTAGCGATTAGTTGAAAAAACAGAAGCGAATACGACAATGCTATAATTATTCCCGGTAGAATCAGTCTTTACTTAGTAATGGCGATTCCACTTACAAGCGACGTGAAATTAGAGGCTGCTGTGCTCTGTGTACTTAGTGCGTGGCGGTGGTGCGGTCGAGTTTAAAGCAAAAAGCATGTGCAGCGCCAAAATACAACAAGCCGTTCAGTAATTGCATGTCTGTCAAAAGCAGTGGTTAGCAGAGTGACATCTATATTGCTCAGAAATAAACAGGCAATGGTACATATATGTATGCATATATATATATATATATATATATATAATATATAATATATATATAGATATACATATATATATATATATATATACTATTATATATATATATATATATATATATATAATAAATTATATATATATATATATATGCGTGTGTGTGCGCTCTCTCTCTCTCTCTCTCTCTCCTCTCTCTCTCTCTCTCTCTATATTATATATATATATATATATATATATATATATATATATAATATATATATATATATGTAAATAATAATAAATCCCGCCTCAAAACTGCCTAAGAACTCGCTAACCCCAAGCAAGCACTGTTTTATGCATCTTAAGTTCTTCCTTTGCTTTGCTTTTGAATAAAAAAATACAGGATGACAAGAATAGAATCTCCAACGTCATAGAAAATGCAACGGACAAGAAAAACCTTTGTATAATCCTTTATATGGAGGAGGGTTCGCCAGATATCTATATATAATGATAATTAAACATTAAGTTATTGCGTAAAACAAAAGAGGACTGGAAACACCTAATACAATAATAAATGATAAACAGACAACATTTAGATTTGCAGATCGTAAATGGAAAGAGAACAGATGTTAAATAGTCG
>NC_087209.1:62439025-62441525 GCF_015104395.2 Macrobrachium nipponense
AAGAACCTTTAGTAGCAGGCAGACTGTAGGCGATACAGTTATATCAGAATTCCATAGAGGAAAGACCACTTGAGCCATTTCCACCATCGCGATATTATTTATTGCCTGAATTATTTTCTGAACGTACATTAATATTTCATTAATTCCTAAAATTTCCCAAATTATTCCGATGCTGTGCATTACTTATCGTCCTAGAAAACGCATCAATCAATCAATCAATCAATTATTATTATTCAAAAGGGGAACCCTATTACTATGGAACAAGCCCACCAAAGGGGCCACTGACTTGAAATTCAAGCTTCCATAGAATATGACGTTCATTAGAAAGAAGTAACAGAAAGAAATCATGGGCTATGGAAATTCCCAAAGTGATTCGCAATTTTTCCTTCAAGCGAAAGCGAATTGAAAGCGAAGGCGATCTTCCGTTTCAAGAATAATTGGGGAACGAAATAAACCGCCAGCGACGACTCAAAACACATACCTCATCGGATTTCCGGTCCCTCTGTTATTCGCCTTCCGCGACAAAAACAAATCACTAGAAAGATTGTCGCACACGGGACGAGAGAAGAAGAATTTCCGATTAAAAAAAAAAAAAAAAACAAAAAAAAAAAAAAAAACAATTAATATATATTATATATATATAATTATTATTTATATATTATAAATTAAATTATTATATATATATATATAATATTATATAATTATTAAACCCATATATATGATAAAAAAAACTAGGTCTTTATAATTTATATATAATTATATATATATATATATATTGTGTGTGTTTGGTGTGTGTGTGTGTGTTATGTATCTAATATAATTAAATATATATATATATATATATATATATATATATATATATATATATATATATATATATATATATATATATATATAAGAATTCTTAACTACGACAACAAACAAGCCGAATTTCTCAATGGATCAGAACAATGTCCACGAAAGGCAGGGGGAAGAAAATGAAGGATTCATTAAAAACGAGAAAAGTGAATAAAAATAAATGAGGATGCCAGCTTTTTTTAAGTATAACAAAGGACTCCTTTGCTTCATTACAGAAAATAATTCCGCCTTATCATTCGCGCAGTAGGCGACAGGAAAAATGGTTTTTTAAAAATTTCATTTGTCCTTCAGGTTATTTGATAACATGGTGACGTCTCCTTCATGAATTCGTTATTTCATGTATAATATCATTATCATTATTAGTAGTAGCTGAAATTTTTGACGTAATTATTATCATTATAAATCATAGTAGCAGTAGCAGCATGATTGTTATAAATTGATGACACCCACTATTTTAACTACATTGCATCACTATCTTTAGTGGTATTAGTAAGTAGAAGTTATAGTAGTAATAGCAGTATTTAACGACTGCTTTTTGACGTAATTACTATTGTTATTAATCGCAGTAGCAGTGGCAACATGATTTTTATGAAGCGATGACACCTACTGTTTTACAGTGACAATGCAACTTTTGTCATGGTAGTAAGCAGAGGTTATAGTAGTAACAGCAGTGTTTAATGACTGCTATTATCATTTCCACAGAGAAACAATGCTTCAGTGTGCATCTGTTATTACCAGAGGTTTCAAGAGTACGGCAAAGGAGAGATCAAACCTTAGTTAACCTGAAAAGCCGAATATTCCTTTCCAATAAAAGGAAAATATGAAGAGTGACCTAATTTCCTATAATCCCGGTCCGCAGCGGATGAATCCAGCGCATTGTATATACAAGCTGAGGATGAAATCCGGCGACGAAACAAATAATCAAATAGAAAAAAAAAACACCGCGTTTAATTAAATCCCCAGGCACGTGATTATACTAAGTAATTTGCATTTAGCTCATGGGACGTAATACGCTTTGGTAGGAAAAAAGGGAAAACCTAAAAAAAAAAAAAAAAAATCTCAATTTAGTCTATTTTTGCAAGAGCTGGAAAAACTAAAAAAATAGAAAAAAAAAAAAAGAGAGAATAATGGTCACAGACGGACTGAGGGTTTTACCTTGACGTATTAATGACATTAGAATGATATGCAAGTGCCAACGCCCCCCCCCCTCCTACCACCCAACCCCCTTTTATGCACACCTACTACCTAACTCCCGCCCCTCCGCCCATTCTCCTTCATTCCATAAACCCCCAATCCCCCCACCCCCCGCCCCCCCCCCCCTTTCTCTGTTTAATTCACCCCGATTTTTATTCGCCTGGAAAAGCGACAAAAAACCCCGCTAATTAAATTTGCTCATTTCACATCAGTTCTTTCTTATCCGGAGGAGGAGAGAGAAATTAGACTGCGCCACGTGATAACAGAAATGCTGTTACTCTAATGAAATACCCGGTATCACCACCTCTCTCTCTCTCTCTCTCTCTCTCTCTCTCTCTCTCTCTCTCTCTCTCGCTTTCATGTTTCCTACTTTCTCTCTCCTTCCACTTAAT
The DNA here is from genome assembly GCF_015104395.2 of Macrobrachium nipponense. NCBI lineage: Eukaryota > Metazoa > Arthropoda > Malacostraca > Decapoda > Palaemonidae > Macrobrachium > Macrobrachium nipponense. The sequence goes on from NC_087209.1 coordinate 62,441,470, forward strand.
CGTTCCCTGCGCAAACTAAGCATATGCATATACAGGCATACAAGCACACAAGCACA
>NC_087209.1:62444025-62449025 GCF_015104395.2 Macrobrachium nipponense
AAGTTTGCGAGATTTTGTCTCAGTTTGTATAATACCCTATATTCTGTATGATTTCGAAAGCACGCTTTTCGTCGCTAAGACGAATATTCACCTAAAGAAATCTCTCAGTGACCTAAAATAGTAACGAAATAAACAGAGAAAATTGAAAAAGAAGCTAATTCTGAAAGAGTTACGACATCAAGAACGCTTCTGAGAAAAAAAAAAAAAAAAAAAAAAAAAAAACAAACATTCTCATGCGCAACACGTCACGTTCGTTTATCACCCAGCTATGCAGAACGATACGCGTATAAACCTGGTAATGGCGCCGTCTGCAGCACGTGGATTCGCCATCCAAAGTAATAATATGAATGGCGTCGCCTGAGGAGGAAGAGGCTAAAGGCTTTCCTGCGGCTGGTTTTCCACCAGAAGGTGCTCCTCCTCCTCCACTTATCTCTTCTGGAGACAACGAGGGGTTGGGTGGCCAGATGGGAGGAGGAGGAGGAAAGAGGAGGAGGCGAGGAGGAGGAGGAGGAGGGGAGAGGGGTGGTGGGAGGTAGAGGTGGGGGAGGGGGGGTAGCAGGAGTTGCAGCACATGAAACAGCTGGTTTGGGAAAGCGGGTCCCACCCCGAACCCTCCATATTGGATGGTGGAAGGTGGGGAGGGGGAGGGGGATGGGGGTGGTCCTGCCGAGGGTGTCACAGCTGGGGAAGATGACATTCGCCGTGGTGAGATGGTGCATGGTAAGGAAGATTCGATCCTGTAATATTAACCTACTATGAAAGGCGGCGTTGCGTTTCACCCTTCCTGTAATTGAGAAAGCCATAAAGACCTGCAGAGAAACGGCGCCAATTGACTTCGACGCTTCTGCTTTCGTCACCCAAAAGTATTCTTCTGATATTTGGAGGATATCAAAATTAGAGGAAACGATAATAATAATAAAAAAAATTTATCTGGGTTTATGAAACTGACTTCATGTCTGCTTCATCATTCACGATATTCTCTGATATTTAGAGGATATGAAAATTAAAGGAATCAATAATAATAATAATAATAATAATAATAATAATAATAATAATAATAATATTGGGTTTTATCTGGGTGAAACTGACTTTATGTCTGCTTCATCCATTTCACGATAATTCTCTGATATCTTTGGAGGGATGATGAAAATTAGAGGAAACAACAACAACAACAACAACAACAATAATAATAATATAATAATAATAATAATAATAATAATAATAATAATTTTATCTGGGTTTATGAAACTGACTTCATGTCTGCTTCATCCATTCACGATATTCTCTATATTGGAGGATATAAATTAGAGGAAAACAATAATAAATAATAATAATAATAATAATAATAATAATAATAATAATAATAATAATAATTTTATCTGGGTTTATGAAACTGACTTCATGTCTGCTTCATCATTCACGATATTCTCTGATATTTAGAGGATATGAAAATTAAAGGATCAATTAATAATAATAATAATAATAATAATAATAATAATAATAATACTAATAATAATAATAATTTTATCTGGGTTTATGAAACCGACTTCATGCCTGCTTCGTCATTCACGATATTCTCTGATATTTGGAGGATATCAAAATTAGAGGAACAATAATAATAACTAATAATAATAATAATAATAATAATAATAATAATAATAATAATAATAATCAAATTTTATCTGGGTTTATGAACTGACTTCATGCCTGCTTCGTCATTCGAATATTCTCTGATATTTGGAGGATATCAAAATAGAGGGGAACCAATAATAATAATAATAATAATAATATAATAATAAATTTTATCTGGGTTTATGAACTGACTTCATGCCTGCTTCGTCATTCACGATATTCTCTGATATTTGGAGGATACAAATAGAGGAACCAATAATAATAATTAATAATAATAATAATAATAATCAAATTTTATCAGGATTTATGAAACTGACTTCATGCCTGCTTCGTCATTCACGATATTTCTCTGATATTTGGAGGATATCAAAATTAGAGGAAAACACAATGAATAATAATAATAATAATAATAATAATAATCAATAATAATAAATAATAATTATATCAAAGGATCTTTGGGTTTATGAAACTGACTTCATGTCTGCTTCGTCATTTACGATATTCTCTGATATTTGGACGATATTAAAATCAGAGGAAGTAACGATGTGGAAACAACCCCGCCCCCTTTTTTTCTCTTTTTTTTTAATATGGATTTATGAAAAAAATACTCGCTAAATCTCTCCTTCCTTGTATGAAATTTATGGCTACAATCTTGCATATTTGTTTAAAATGTGAAACCGATAAGCATAATGTTGAGACATCTGATTAAGTTTGTAAACTCAAATAAGAAAGAATTAAAATGGGCAATGATAGTAAAACACAGAGTGCTTTATCCGTAGAGTTTCTCAAGACACCATATGATAAATACAGAGTAACGCAAGAGGGGTCTGCAAGGAAAGTTTGTAAACTGAAATTAAAATGCATTAGAATTCGCAAGGATAGTAAAACAGGGCGTGTTCCATCCGCAGAGTTTCTCCAGCCACTATATGATAGAGAGTGTAATGCAAAACAGCTACACGGATGGAATACGTTAAGGAGCTTAGCGACACGCTCCCGAATCTGGAATGAAACCAAACACGAATGTTAGCGGAATGAAATTCCCAAAAAGAATGACGGAAACAGTGGAATACGAGATTATAATGGAGGAATGGAGGGAAAAGCGCCTGAAAAGATGAGAAGGAGAAAGGAAGAAAGAGGTTATAGTACACAGCAAAATACTGGAGGAGAAAGCCTACATTGGAAACAAGGTAAAAGAACGAAGCGTGTGAATTTTGTACTAACACCGGGAGAAGAGAAGACGGTGTGGGGGAGGGGGGGGTTGTTTGAGGGAAAGGGGGGCAGAGGGGTTGTGGAAAGGGGAGGGGGCGATATTCGCTTCCACAGCTCACACGTACCCTCCTCTTTACCACCTAAACACCAAAGCAAGCCCCCGCCCCCGTCTACTCCCTATCCTAACCCCAAAACCCCCCCCACCCAAACCCCCCCCCCCCAGCCCCCTTCCCCCCCCCCAAAAAAAAAAGAAAAAAAAAACTACGTCCCAACCCATCTATACCGCCGACGCCGCCCCAAATATACACAGGGAGGAAATTAGTTTGCGGATAACTTGGGCTGATGTGCTGGGGAACGGCAGGAGAGAGAGGAAGTAACGGAAAGAATGTGAAATATGGAAGTGGGGGAAAAAATAATAAATAAGTTTCGAAAGATAAGCGAGGGGAAGACCTGAATGAATCAAATGGACGAGAAAATTGCTGTTAAAATGTTATGTTAAATTGCCAATGAACTGACTGGATTCAGCGGTGAAAAAATTGATCAAACGATTGTGAAAAGTGTGTTAAACTGACATACAAATGATCTTAACATTGCTGAGAAATAAAGGTATCATTAAACTACAACCAAGTGACTACTTCATGTCCTGAAAACAATGGAAGCGACAGAGTCTGCGATAAAATAAATTTAAATAAATAAACCAAGCGGACATGAAATCCTTCAAGAATTATAGTAATTTTCAACCGAATAATAAAATAACTATCAAAATCACTACTCTGTTCTTCGGAAGTAACCGACAAAACCCTCATGTCAGACACCAGCTACTAACAAAATGGAACAAACTGACACGAGGCTGATTAAATCACTAATCAAACTACCAGACCACAACCAAATTCATCCGCAATCAACGCGAAATGATAATTCGGGACACAGAAGGAAGCCAGACAGGTTCTTTATCAGCTGAAGTTCGAACGAAACAACCAAACTAAACGAGATGTTTCCGATGCGATCCGTTTTGGGTTTTGTGAAGCGGAGGCTGAACTTTCTATTGCTTCATTTCGCAACTGTAATCGAAGGGGGGCGGCGCGTTCGTTTCCCCAAAAGCCTCAGATAGTACTTTTCCGTCTTGTTTGCCCAACCGACGCTGGCAGTTTTCCGTCTCGTTTTCCCAGAGGAAAGTGAAGCTTTTCTCCGCATTTTTTTTTCTTACTGGCGAAAAGTGTAACTTTTCATCGTGGTTTTCCCAGCAGAAACAGGACCTTTTCAGCGTCATTTTCCCCTAAGAAACTGAGAATTACTCTTCCCACTTGTAACGAAACTGCGAATCATTGTTCCACGTTTTCCCAAAGAAAATAGGACTTACTCTTCACAGGTTTCTCAATGAAAATGGGACTTATTCTTCCTTGATTTCCAAACGAAATTCAGGACTTATTCTTCCCAGGTTTCCCCGACTTATTCTTCCTCGTTTTCCTAAGGACTTACTCTTCCTAGTTTTCTGAACGAAACTGGGACTTAGTCTTCCTCGTTTTTTCAAGGAAAATGGAACTTATTCTAACCAGTTTTCTCAACGAAACTGGGACTTATTCTTCCTCGTTTTTACAAGGAAAATGGAACTTATTCTAACCAGTTTTCTCAACGAAACTGGGACTTATTCTTCCTCGTTTTTACAAGAAAAATGGAACTTATTCTAACCAGTTTTCTCAACAAAACTGGGACTTATTCGTCCTCGTTTTCACAAGAAAAATGGAACTTATTCGACCAGTTTTCTCAACGAAACTGGGACTTATTCTTCCTCGTTTTTTCAAGGAAAAGGAACGTATTTCTTAACCGTTTTCCAACGAGACTGGGACTTATTCTTCCTCGTTTTCCCAACAAAAATAGTACTTACTCTTCCCATTTTTCCCAAAGAGAAGTCTTCATGTTCAGACTCACTAAGCAAACGCAACAGATAATGGGGACCGTTTATGATGACATTGTCTATTAAGATTATGATCGACAGGCTTTTTAATAAGTAAAATATGTAAAATATAATTATCATAATTGATAAAACAAACAAACTCATGTTCCAGAAAACCGAATGTCTGCATATGAAATTTACCAAGAAAATCAGAAATAACTCGTAAGTGTAAATTCAATAACGCGGAAACACATCCAAGTATAAA
>NC_087209.1:62454025-62466525 GCF_015104395.2 Macrobrachium nipponense
TCCATCCAACGGGAGATAAGGCCCCGAACAGGTAACGGGAGGTAACAGGGGACGAGATGAGGGGGGAAGGCAGCCTGACAGGTAGATGCGAGATAAACAAACTCCACCGAGGGAGTGACTGTACGTACGTACGTCGTGATCGCACGTCACTGGAGACACAGAGTAGCAAGAGACGTCATAATTACATATCCATTTACAGATTTACTGACCTTTCTTTCTGTTACTTACGCTTTCCTACTTTTATTTCTGTTATTTGCGTTTTCCTACCTTTCTGTTATTTGCATTTTTATGCCTGCCCTTCTGTTATTCCCATTTTCCTGTCTGTTATTAACGTTTACCTACCATTATTTCCTTTATACATTTTCCCACATTTCCGTTATTTATGTGTCCCTACCTTCCTTTTTGTTTTTTTACATTCCCCCACCTTTCTGTTATTTACATTTCCAAACTCTCGTTCTGTTATTGCATTTCCACACACGTCTTTTCCCCAACCTTTCTTCTGTTTTTTATTTTCCCAAAACCTGTCTTCGGAAGTTTTTTTTTTAAAAATTCTACCCTCCTTTCTGTTTTATTTTTTACACTTTAAGGGCGTCCTAAACGACCTTCTTATGGCAAATTGCCCGCACAAAATACAAATGGAATTTTTTTTTTTAAGTAAGACGAAAGATTCTTTTGAAACGAAGAGAATTAGTTTTGAATAAGAAAATAGAGAATAGGCTTTATGTAATAAAGGAACGAGTCTTAACTAACAAGAACATGATTGGAATGAAAAAGAAAATTGTTTAATTAAAAAGAGGCAAACTGATTAAAATAAGAACGGGAATGGTTGAAAACAGAAGAAGGACCTTCAAGTAGAGGGAATAATTCTTATAAAAAAAACAGCTGAACAAAGACATAGAAAACCGAACAAATAAAAAAGGAAAAAATAGACAATAATATCTTTCACCGACAAGAACAAAAATAAAAATATGCAACCACAATTGTCAAGAAAAAGTAGAAGCTGAAGGAATACATATAAAAAAAACGAAAAAAAGACAATATCTTATTTCGAAAATAATACAAAGAAAAATATGAAACCACAAAAAAAAAAAGTAAACACATTACAAGCAACGTCTCGAAGATTGATGAGAAAAAAGACAGCGACCCCAAAGTCCCCAGTGGTACATACCATCACTTCCTAAAAGATATACACAATCCACTGCAGTAGTATCCCACGCCTCCACAAACACAGTGCTAGGTATCCAGTGAACTTTGGCAACAAAAATCAATAAAACCTGATAGGTGAGATTGAAAGACTGTCCGAAATGGCTCAAATGTCATTCACCTGTTGAATAAAACAACTAAAAGTTTAGTTGAGAACTATCCACCGGATACGAATGTCTTTCTTTTTGTGTGTGTGTGTGTGCGTGTCTATGTGTGTGACACTGGCATTCGCTTTGCACTGTGGATGATAGCTGTAGAAGTAAGTGTATAGTAAGTACTGATAAAAGAAGTAGAAGCATAAAAGCATCTGCAATAATAGTAGTATTGTCGCTAATAACTATATACACATCTCCACGTTACAATTGTTATAATAAAATGTTGTCTTAACAGCCATAAACGATAATAGTGTAAATTTATCAGTCTTGTTAAAATGTTATTATTATTAGTATTATTATTATTATTCAAAAGATGAACCCTATTCATATGAACAATGCCGCAGAGCCCACTGACTTGAAACTCACGCTTCCAAATAATATTATGGCGTTCATTACAAAGTAACAATAGGTAGAGGGACATACAGAAAGAAGATCAGTTAACGGAAATAAAAAACAAAAAAACCAAAAATTGAAAATAAAAAAAAAAATAAAAAAAAAAAAATTAAAAATGAATAAATGATTGAAAATGTAAGCATTTTATCAAAATACTATGGGAATTGTATTAGGGTAGTGATAACAACACTACAAGCGACAACAAGGGTAATTCTGACTCATTCCCTATCAAGAGAAAAATACATTTACAGCACTTCTGATCATGCGAATTGCGTGATTAAACAACGCGAAAGATACGCGATCACACAACGCGAAATCTTGCGTCGAAGGAAGGCCGCGTTCAGTGGCGAAATCTACGTTGCACCGAACAATGGCATTACGAATCGCTGGTGCAGAGGGGAAAGGGAATTAGACGCCCATGATTCTATACCGGGTAAAATTACCAGCACGTATACTCGTAAGATTTTATCGCGCGATTATGAGGCATTGCGGGAGGATTATAACCACTGGCTCTGTATAGTTAGGTTGGGTCGTGGTTGCATTGGATACACTAATGTGCACTTGTGTGCGCGTTTGAAGATGCTATTATACATATGAACACATTTGCAGTTTATGTGTGTACGCTTTAATACAAATGAGTTTTTGCGTGTGTGTGTGTGTGTATGTGTGTGTGTTTAGTTTGTATACTCATCCCTCTCTCCTATCCCTCTCTCCCCTGACAGGGATTCAGTCTCTCTCTCTCTCCTATATATATATATATATATATATATATATATATATATACTATATATATATACTTATATATATATATATAGATATGGAAATAATGAGCACATGAGTACGTGTTTCACAGTAATAAGCTTTCTGACTCACAATAGAAACGAACCTCGGTATCCCGAGTACAGACCAAGGAGGTACCGACTCAACTGGATGTGTGTATGTATGTACAAAAATTATATATATATATATAGATATAATATATATAATATATCACATATATTATAATCTTATCTATATATAATATCTATAATAATAGGAGTAATAATATATAATATATAGATATATATATATATATAAACCATATAAAAATCTATATGGCAGAAGCCAGGGTACTATGTTCGTAACCTCTAAGGTAAAATCTTGGGGATACAAAAAAAATTTCCCCCCCAACCCCAACCCCAAGATGGTAAAATCTCTTGTAGATTAAAATTAAAATATAATTCTTGTACAGGATTAAAGCTTTCGACCATCAACGTGTCTTTGTTCAAGAACACAGTTGATGGTGAAAGCTTTAATCCTGTACAAGAATATATATTTAATCTACAAGAGGATTTTACTTCATTGTGGATTGTATCCCCACATATATATATATATATATATATATACATATATATATATATATATATATATATATATATATATATATATATATATTTATATATATATATATATATATATATATATATATATATATATATATATATATATAGAGAGAGAGAGAGAGAGAGAGAGAGAGAGGACCACTTTCTCTCTGCATATGCTGACTAGGCAATTTGCCCTAAATATAACAGAAATGTTGGCATAGAAATAACTGAATTACGGAGAAAAACTCTAGATCAGTAACAAGATAAGCGAGTTCCCAATTCATCTCTCTCTCTCTCTCTCTCTTCTCTCTCTCTCTCTCTCTCTCTCTCTTCACTGCATGTCAACGATTATCAAACAAAAAGAAAGAAAAGAAAAAAAAGTTTCAAAAATAAAAAACAAAAATGTTTCTCCAGCCACCTCGGGAATAACTTAAAACGACCCTAGGGCCTAAAGCATATCATCATCTCAGACAAAAGAAAGCCGAGAGGAGGAAAAACGGAGGAAAATATTGAAAAGAACATTCTCGCCAAACGGGAGGCCATAACCCACAGCCTCCTTGTTATCTTGAGCTGAAGATCAACCGGCAGATGAAACAAGTTACGGCGATGGATGCTTCGGCGTTGGCCATAGGGTCGGATCAAAGTCTCCCCCTCCCCTCCCCTCCCCGCGCCACCACCCCCAACCCCATGCCCCGTTTTCTCTCTTTCGTTTTTCTTTTGTTTGTATTTTTTGTTTTACTTTTTTAAAATTCCTTCTTTGCCTTGATATAATCTTTTTTTGTATTTGCCATCTCTCTCTCTCTCTCTCTCTCTCTCTCTCTCTCTCTCACTCACTTTTCTTTTTTCTGCTATACCAGCTAGTCTGTCTGTTTCTGTAAGGATATTTTATTTATTATTTAAATGCTTAATAACACCCGTCTCTCTCTCTCTCTCTCTCTCTCTTTGTCTGAGGTACCAGCTAGTCTGTCTGTTTCTATAAGGATATTTTATTTATTATTTAAATGCTTAATAACACCCGTCTCTCTCTCTCTCTCTCTCTCTCTCTTTGTCTGAGGTACCAGCTAGTCTGTCTGTTTCTGTAAGGATATTTTTTCTATCATTTAAATGCTTAATAACACCCGCTCTCTCTCTCTCTCTCTCTCTCTCTCTCTCTCTCTCTCTCTCTCTCTCACTTTTTCTGAGGTATCAGCTAATCTGTCTGTTTCTGTAAGGATATTTTTTCTATTATTTAAATATTTTTTCTATCATTTAAATGCTTAATAGCACCAGCCCCCGCCCCCCTCTCTCTCTCTCTGATCTTCAGAAAAGTGCAAAATTATTAATCATCTTGGAAAGCCATAATTCATATTTTTGAAAAAAGGTGAGTACGCGAATAAAATATTTGTTAAAGACGGAAAACAATTACAACCGACCAATAAAAATAAATAAATAAATAAATAAGCAAATAAACCATACACTCCTTAAAAAAAATAAATATCTGGAAAACGCAAAAAGAGAAATTTTGGCCCCTCTCTTTTCTCTAAACGAATTACACTTTCTGCGTTCCATTCATATCTTGTACAAAGGGCACCATCTCTTACTTAAACTGCTGGGCACCTCGTTTATGTCTGTTACCCGGCAAATAAGAAAGACGGTCAGAGAACGAAGAACAAAAAAGAAATAACAAGAAACGTGTGTTTCAGGACAATAATAACAGTACAATATACTGAAAATACAACTGGAGCCGTAACTAATAAATATAAAAACATGCTACATTAATATAATATGAAAAGTAAGATATAATGAAATTACAACTTGCCCGATAACAAATAAAAAAAAAGTACTGCATAAAAAAAACAAGAAAAGTGTTTTAGAGCAATAACAGTACAATATCAAGGAAAAACAACTGGCCCTGTAACATATAAACACACATAAAAATACTACAAGACTGGACAAGCCCTCGCTGGGTTCATGTATATCACTCCCCCCCCACCCCCCACCCCTAAAAAAAAAAAATGTTAAATAAAAAGGGGGTATTCCTCCTGTGAATTTCACCGGAACATTGACGACGTAAGTACAGGACCCACACCCGTCTTGGACGTTAGATAACAGTCAAAAAGGACATTCCGAGAGTCCTATATGGCGTACGGTCATATGATGTACCTAATGACATGCTATAGGCGCTTTATGCCCAGAGATTCGTGCACTCTTAAATACCATATAAAAAAAAAAGGAGATCCTGCCTTCGTGTAATAAGACCATTACAGGTAGGGGGTGGGGGCGGGCGTTGCTCTTAAGCATGTTAATGTATCATACGCGACGGCCAATCTTTATATTGCCAAATAATATTAAAAGGTTTATGAGGCGAGGATGGTGCCTACCGAGGTCCTTCGAGCCTGCGATACGACGAATTGAAAATTTTAGCCTTCGAGGTAATATACAGTTATTCCTCTCTCTCTCTCTCTCTCTCTCTCTCTCTCCGTCTTTTCTATTCATGCATTTTTTCCCAGTTGACATCAGGTACCCCTACGTTTTGCAGTAAACAATCAGCCACGCCTGCCTCTCTCTCTCTCTCTCTCTCTCTCCTCTCTCTCTCTCTCCTCTATTCTTCGTCTTCTTCTATTCGTGCGATGAATAGATTCTTAGAGAGGCATCTTCAGCCGCAAAGACACAATTTACTTTGCTTTTATTGTCACGTTTTATCTTTTCAAAATATTTCAAAAAAAAAGAACAAATCATCAAGACTCAAAGCACACAAAGAGAAAAAAAAGGGAAAGGAATTCTGGGTAAAAAGAAACTGAAATGATAACATAGGAATGAAGGATAATAACAATACGAAGAAAAAATAATAATCGATACATAAAAATAAAAAAAAAAAAAACAGTAAAGGCGAGAAAACCACACCACGCTGAACCCGAATAAGAAGAAACACGAAAATAGAAGGAACAAAAAAAGTAAAAAATGGAGAGGAAAAGATGAAGACATACGCCCCCATTATGATTCCGGGAGAGCAAATTCACCCTGGGGGTTTCTGTTTCCAATTGTTTTTTGCTAATTGGGTTCGAAACCTGCCCGGGGCGAGGAGGGGGTTTTGCTCGCTAATGGTGAATTATAGAAACGCGAGATGGATGACGAGAAGCGAGTATTTTCGCCTCTAATGAATTAAGGCTGTCTTCGTTCGTGATGCTACAGATGATTTCTTTGGGGTCTGAAAGCAGGTGGCAAAGCATCCCTATTATTATTATTATTATTATTATTGTTATTATTATTATTATTATTATTATTATTTTGGGATCTGAAAGCAGGTTGCAAAAGCGCACACATACTGACTGCATCCCTTTCCAAGGACATTAATAATAATAATACTAGCTAATACTAATACTAATAATAATTATAATTATCATTATTAATCCTATATATAACGGTGCCTAACATCTATAACACTTTTAGTTTTCTTAAATTGTCTGTCCGCCCTCAGATCTTAACAACTACTGAGGCTAGAGGGCTGCAAATTGGTATGTTGATCGCCCTAATCTTAAAACTACTGAGCTAGAGGGCTGGTCAAATGTGATCGCCCTCAGATCTTAAAACTTACTGAGGGCTAGAGGGCTGCAAAACTTGGTATGTTGATCGCCCCTCAGATCTAAAAAATACTGAGGCTAGAGGGCTGCAAATTGGTATGTTGATCGCCCTCAGATCTTAACAACTACTGAGGCTAGAGGGCTGCAAATTGGTATGTTGATCGCCCTCAGACCTTGAAAACTACTGAGGCTAGAGGGCTACAAATTGGTATATTTGATCATCCACTCACCAATCATCAAACACACCAAATTGCAGCCCCCTAGCCTCAGTAGTATTTATTTTATTCAAGGTTAAAGTTAGCCACAATCGTGGTTCTGGCAACGATATAGGATAGGCCACCACAGGGCCTTGGTTAAAGTTTCATGGGCAGCGGTTCATACAGCATTATACCGAGACCACCGAAGGGTAGTTTTTTTTTTTTTTCTTTTTCTTTTTTTTAACACTGTTGCTATCTGTAAGCACAGGTGAAGACCTACATATGCTTTCTACATGCCTATAGTTACATATTACCGAACATCGACCCAAGAAATGTAATATTTTAACATCATACTTCTATTATTACAAGTAAACATGGGATCACAAATATCTTGCATCTATACGTACATAAGAGTATACTTGCATTTTCAGCAGACGAATTACTGGACCCCATCCCCGTCCCTAGATCACCATGACGAGCAGCGTCAACCCTATAACCTCCCACCCCCTTCTAAATTTTGGTTTGACCGACTTGGTGGTTAATTGCCATCGGAAAATGCTTAATTACCGACGGTAGTTTGGGAGGATTTCGGCCCCGCATGATACTAGTTTGGGCAACAAATTCGAGCTGGCATATATGCATTCGGAACTTGCTGAGAGAGGCTCCGATTTTTGCGCTGAAATTGTGGCCCACTTTACAATTTCTAGGGTGGGGAGGAGGAGGGGGGGGGGGGGGGGGTTGGTGGTGAACGATTTTCATGGCCGTGCCACAGGAGGAAAGGGGCGATTTCTTCGTATTACATGGAACTGATATCAACTCGGATTTTCATCCCCCTATTATGGGAGTTGAGTCATTTCCAGGATCACGCCATGAGGGCCAGGTAATTTCCATGACCATGCCATGGGAGATAGGTAATTATGACCATGCCACGGGGGCCAGGTGATTCCATGACCCTGCCATAGGAGATAGGTAATTATGCCCATGCCATGGGGGACAGGTAATTTCCATGACCATGCCATTTGAGACATAATTTCCATGACCTGCCATTTGAGACATAATTTCCATGGCCATGCCATATGAGAGAAATAACTTCCATGACCATGCAATAGGAGACTGGCAATTTCCATATCCATACCATGGGAGACAGGTAATTTCCATACCTTCGTCATGAGAATCATATATACCATAGCAATATCATGGTAATCGATTAAATCTTATGCCCATAAAAGAGGAGTCGAATAACTTCCATGTCCAAACTATGGGAGTCGATTGCGAAGTAAATTTCCATGAAAATGTCGGATGAAAATGTCACAAAGAAAACTTTCACTGTAACAAAGACAGGAATTGTTTTTTAATGGTAATCTGTATCTTAAATAAAAACTCAATTCAAAAAATATTCTGTATAATCTGTAAGTGTATGAAAGGGACTTCCGTATGCAAATCAGCTAAAAATCATAAAAATCATTACCAATCGTAACGACAGAAAAGGCTTGGAAGCAACTCGGGCTAATAATTAACCTACGGATCAATGGCAAAGGCAAACGACGAAACAGAAACAATGCAGAATTAAAGAACAAAACTAAACTACCTCTCACATTTTTTTAGAAACCCTCTTTGAAAAAAAATTTAAAAAAAGGGATAAGGAATAGAAAAATAACTTTCAATCTCCAATCAAAGTCTACGACGAACAAAACACTGAATAAAAAATAAATAAATAAATAAAAAAACACGATTGCCACCCACGTGTTTGCAAAACAAGTTTAAAAAAAAGGCGACGCCATAAAACCTTTTTATTTTTTCCTTCCTCTCTGTTTTTTGCAAAAGGTCAGAAAAGATAGGTAGGAATTTTATTGGCCAGAACCGTCACTCAAACAGCTATTGGTTGACAAGGCCATGAGGCGAAAACTTATTGCGATCCTGGACGGGACATGAGAGAGAGAGAGAGAGAGAGAGAGAGAGAGAGAGAGAGAGAGAGAGAGAGAGAGAGGGCGGAATCAACGCACCGAAAGAAAAGATAAGAGTATGATGCACTTGAAAATCAGGAAAATCCTAACAGGATATGAAAGACTACATCATGAAAAATTAATAGGATGAGAGAGAGAGAGCGAGAGAGAGAGAGAGAGAGAGACGCATCACTTATTTCAACATTTCACATCTATCACTAATTTCTGGGAAGCACCACAGATAGGTTAAAAAACTATGGAGAGAGAGAGAGAGAGAGAGAGAGAGAAGAGAGAGAACACAGCCACTGCAAGAAGAACAGAAGAGCAAGAAAACGAGACAGAACACAACCAATACAAGAAGAATAAAAGAGCAAGAGAGAAAAGAGCAGAAAATGAGCAGAAGAAACGACTCTCTCTACCCACCAGTCCAGCACACACGAGCTCGGAATCACCAACTCCGGGATCTGGCCAATTTTGTCCAATTTCTGCCATTCCCCCAATTTGCCGCTGACCATAAGGATTCATTAAGGCTTCATCAAGAATGAGCGGAATGAGACGGCATGAAGAAACCAAATGGAATCGAAGGAGCTTCAAGGGGGCGATAACCATAAAATAATGATTTCAGTGACGCAATCAGCGGACGTTCTTGTCATTGAAAAAAGAAGTGAATTAAGCGAATGAATGGTCTGGTATTATGTTTTAGCGAATTAGATGAATAAATGATTGAGAATTCGGCGACTGGACAAACGGCTCCTGAAATTGTCTTGCGAAAACAAAATTAATTGAAAGGGGCTTTAATGTAACAATTAAAACAAATATTCAGGAAACACGTAACTCAACAGGCTTATTAAATGTCAGTAAAAATAATGCGTCCCTGTTGTTGGAAAATAATTATCCACTAAACCTCTACATCTCTTGCAGAAAATCGTAAGATTATTTCGAAAGGATCTTGCGTGATTTTTGCCGCCCTGTTTAACTGACCAAAAATACTTAGATTTTGCCAATGAATGAGTGAACAGTCTTGAAATTACTGAGCGAAGTTAAAACCAGGGGCCACTAGTGAAGTACGTTACCTCCTGTGCACGAGTATAATTCTAATGCTCAGTCAATAAACGTCTTTAAAAACAAGTGCTTAATAACAGATCTTAACAGACAGGGCTGTTACTGACAAATCATTCTGAAATCTAAACAGAAACGAATCATGCGAAAAAGAACTGCAAAATAGAACTTAGAAAATGAATAGAAAAAAAAAGTACTTTGTAAATGCGGAACTCAATAAAAAAAAACGAAAAACCAATAGACTTGGTAATGCAAAATTTGTAACTGAAATATAATCATGAGATCATGAGAATAAAGACATTACTCTAGCCTTGAAAAACACACACGTACAAACACACAAACACCCCCGTCCCACCACGGCCCCCCCCCCTTCCAAAAAAAACGCCCACACGACTACCGCATCCCAGAGTTACTGCAGCCCACCTAATTGGAATCACTTGAGTTAGGCTTTTGTTTTAGAGGCGAGAAAAGTGTAGCATTGTTGCATCCAATCTCTATTCTTTATCCTCGCCTTCTCGTAACTCCCATTCTTGGTGTAGAAGAAGAAAAAGAAGAAGAAGAAAGAATACGTGGCAGATAAATACGCATACAATATCCGCTGGATTCCCTGTAAAACTTTTACTTGCTTGTTGGAAAACTTGACGCTCGGACCAAATCAACGGATTGCACTGAATGTAATAAACATTTACTTTTACCGATGCAGAAAGGAGTGTATTGCCGGTCTGTGACGTGTTTTAGAGCTCTGCTGTGCAGTAGTTACTCTGATATACTGTGGCAAGTGAAAACGGAAGAAACGAGCTGCTTCAGGTACGTAAAACTTAGTTTTTAATCGTGATACGCGCCATTGACTTGAAATTGAGGCTTTCAAAGAATATTATGGTGTTCATTCGAAAGAAGCAGGCGTTGGAAATACACAGAGGGGATCAGTTATTAGAAAGACAAAAATTGACAATATAACAAGACAGTATAATCTACAGAATAGGAGTAAGAAACTTTTTTTTCTAGTTTATTTCATTTCTTGATAATAAAACTCACTCCCACTCCCAGCTCAAAAATGCTCGACTGATTGATGGGTTCGCTTAATCTGGCGTCGAAACCACAATGGTCATAGACAAAGGCAATGAGTTATGTATAATAAGGATAAAGAAATGAAAGTAATCTTTAAACTAAAAGTAACTCGACTGACTGATTGGTTTAGAAAATCTGGCAACGCAACTACTATCGTAACCGACGAAGAAATTGTGTTGTAGTTACATATGATTCAGACTAAAAACTGAAAGTGGGAATTCTTTAAAGCAAAAATCAGGATTTCCTCATCGAAATCAAGCCATCGAGGCTTTATAAGCGACCATGCAAAGACTGCAACCCCGAGAACTCTTCACCAACCTACAGATAAAGAGAACCGGGAAATATGAGATCATATTGGCAGGGAAATCACACTGCAAATATATAATGCAGAAGTCCTCGACCGAGAAACCCGGAAAGATTAATCGTCCGCGGAAGAAACTCATGTCACTTTTCCCGTCGCTTCGAATCGATCACTGATTCCTGGAAAATGCCGAAGACGGAGAGAGAGAGAGAGAGAGAGAGAGGAGAGAAGAGAGAGAGCGAGAGAGAGAGAGAGAGAGAGAGAGAGAGAGAGAGAGAGAGGAGTTGCGTCAATTTTTCGACACTTCACATCTATCACTAATTTCTGGGAAGCACCGCCGATAGGATTAAAAAAAACTATGGAGAGAGAGAGAGAGAGAGAGAGAGAGAGAGAGAGAGAGAGAGAGAGACCATCTATTCAAGAGGATGATCGGCTTCAGAAATTAACTGACTGGAAATGAAGAATTAAACAGGGGATTTAGGGAGAAGGGAGAGGAGGGGACTGGGGAGGGGGAGGGATAGAGACGAGAGGACAGAATCGGAGAGAGAGACAAGAGCCGAAGAGAGAGAGAGAGAGGATCCACGTATCGATTCTCCCAATTTCGAAATCCCGTTTTGAGCCATTTCCCATATCCTGCTGGCTGGCTGGTCTCTTCGGAAGATGGAGAATTATGTTTTTTTTTTATATTTTTTTATTCCTCATTCTAATACGGCTGTTTTCATCCTGATATCTCTTATTCTTCTCCTTGCTATTATTATTATTATTATTATTATTATTATTATTATTATTGAAAAGTGCTTCGGTGACGAAATACATTTCATAATTATTCCTGGTAATGGATTACATACATCTGAAATGTAATCGAACGTTTGGGATCTTTCCAGTGCTTTCTCATCTCTAATTAAGAGAGAGAGAGAGAGAGAGAGAGAGAGAGAGAGAGAGAGAGAGAGAGAGAGAGAGAGAGAGAGAGAGAGAGAGAGACGTTATCAAAAGTGCCCCGTTGTATAAGTCATCATTCAAACATTTATATTTTATAACAATCACACTTCTGCTCTTCTTCTTCTTCTTCTTCTTTTTCTTCTTCTTCTTCTTATTTTTACAATTATTATTATTATTATATTGGAACATAACAAAAATGAAAAATTAATCTGGCGATAGGGAACGCTCATCTTACCAATTAGGCTTTACTTGGCTGTATGACCCAGGTAAGTTTACACGGAATACATCTCATCGATATACTGATATAAGTTTCTTTAA